>NC_136611.1:14258626-14425738 GCF_933228915.1 Telmatherina bonti
TTACTGCAGAACTAGTTTTGGGCAGACAGACTTCACTGTGAAGAGTTCTAAGTTAAGAAACTCACTCTCATCAGGACCATACCAGATTTGAAAAGGTTTCCTTCCAGGCTTAAGAACTGGCTAAAGACAAACCAGGACTGTACTCACTTTTAATACTGTCATTTTCTGCATGGGTGTTTGTATGCACTGACAATGGATTTACTCTTCACCATTTTTTAATGGGAGGTTAGATATGTAAACACACCATGTTGTATCATTTATGAGGGTTTTATTGTACCAATGGTGATATTTACTTTTCCAATTTTTTTTTTTTTTTTTTTTTTTTGTCTAGTTTGGAAGAGTTTTACTTTTTTTAAAAAAATTATTTTGATGTATGTATGCGCGTGTCTGTATTTATGTAAATATACTTTTTTTTTTTTTGCATTGTAATGCACTATGTATATTTACTGTCATCTTTGTTTAGTGTAAAAGCCCAACTTGGGATAGACACTGAGAATTAACCTCATCTAAAATGCTGTAGTATGTGACATCATTCATAAAACATACTATGAAAGAAAATGCTAGAGGATTGTTGAGAGAAAGGAGCTTCTTCATGACTGATGTACCTGTATGGGTTTTTCTGGAGACGCTTCTGCTGCGCCATGTAATTCCACGTAGGCTCCAGCCAGCACAACAGCACCGGTCTCTTTCACCTGCGTGACAGAGACGATCACAAACAAAAAAAAAAACAAAACAAAACATTAGGATAATTCAGAGATTAGCTCTGACTGAGCTGGTCAGTTTTATTTATCTACTCCATCTTTAACTGGTTGTTAACCAGATTACTGATGAACAACGCTCACTTTGCACTGCATGTGGATTCTGTTGCCCTCCTTCCACATCTCTGTCTGCAGAGACTGACCTGGAATCACCGGCTTTGCAAAGCGAACCTAAGACAGAAAAGCAATCAGTGCTTCCAACATTTCATCTCACATAGATTTCTTTGTTTTTCTTGAATTTTATTATTCTAAACCCGACAAACTTCATTCACGTAGGAGTCATCAAATTAGCTGGAAAGGTTCTCACTTGAATAATGCCCCCAGTTTGTGATTTCATTCCTAAAATACTGAGTTAAACTGACGTTCTAATCTAAATGTCCCACTACATTTATTGTCAAGTTTTAAGTTTGCGACATGAATGAAAACAGAAGTAATCTAACGCAGGAAAGAGTTAAAAAAAAAAAAAGTTTTAATGATTAGTCATAACAGCAGCCGTGTTGTGATTAAAACGTAAGGAGGATGCAGTGGCGAAAAATGGATCAAAATCAATAAATATTTGCTGATAGGAATCAGTTCATGACTGAAATGTGGCTAAAAAGCACCTAAATAAAAGAAAAGAAATGAAAAGGAGAAGAGAAAAGACAAGAAAAGAAAGAGAAAATGACCATCTAAGCACACTGGCAAAGGACTGCAGAGATGAATATGTCTGGCAGCTAATTATTTAACTCCAGCTGATGCAGCGAGCAGCTTCTGACGTTGCGACGGAGTGATTCAGAGAGCATGAGACATCTCAGAGATCAAACGGCTTTCAGAGCCCATTGAAAATCTTCGCCATGTCATGAAAAGTTTACACTGCAGGCAGACTTTCCCATCATCACTACAACTGTTTATTTATTGGCATTAAAAACATAACCTTATCGCGTTTCCATGGTGACTGTGTGGAGTAATTTAAACTGAATGTGGTCCCACAAAATATTAATATGTGATTATTTTCTAGTCAGACGGTCGATTAGAATATTTACTACAGGGCACAACTGGCGACGACCTGCTCAGCATCAAGTCCATGAAGCAAAGCCTTTTGTTTTCTTTATTTTGAGGTAATTCTGCTCACAGCTTCAATTAGATTAAGGCATCACAATCACAGTAAATTCATTTTCCACGTTAGGGGAAGGAAAGACCATCTGTGCATGCTCCAAGCGACGGGTCTGGGTAGAGTTTTTCATAAAAATAAAAAACTGATGAATGCAACAAATTGCCTCCAGTGTTTCCTGTGTCTCACAAAAAAAAGTGTGGCAGGCAATGCTTACCTTGATAGCTTTGAATCTGGAGGGATCATTGTCAGCAAACTGCTTGAGGACGTGTCTCCCAGCAAAGCCAAATGAGCACAAACCATGCAGGATAGGAGACTTGAAGCCTGGCCAGACAGCATTTTTAACTACAGTCTCTTCAAGTATAGATGAGATCAAAACACTTCATTTGACTAAAAATTCCTGGGAAAGATCAAGTGCTGACTAAAAGAAAGAAAATAAAAAAAACTATGACTACTTTCTAAACACTGTCAAATAAAATCAATGGCCAGATGCTCACCTCCCATAGCAGCAAAGCTGGGGTCTATATGAAGTGGGTTCCAGTCTCCACTCAGACGGTACAAGGCTGCCTGGAACCAGAGGGGAAGCAGACATGTTTAGACCCCCACCACACATTTTATAAGGTCTATTTGTTCAACGGTTTTGTAACAAATAGCCAGTCACATGGCAGCCCCTTAAAGCATTTGGTCAAAACGACTAGCTGTCAAACTGAGTCTTGATTTCGGCTTCAACATGCAGATGTTAGAGTCAAAATTGGACATAAATCAATGAAATCATGAATCCATCCTGCCTTGTAGCAACAGTTCAGGCTGCTGGTGGTGAAACTGTGTGGGGGATATTTTCTTGGCACACTTTTGGTCGCTTGGTACTATATTTAAGCACCACAGCCTACCAGAGTGACCGAGTGCATCCCTTTCTGAGCGCAGTGGAGCCTAACTACTTTCAGCAGGATAGTGCACCATGTCACAAAGCACAAACAATCTCCAGCTGGTTTCTTGATGATCTCGTCTATACTTGGGACACTTTATGCTCTCATCAGGTTTCCATGTCAGTATGGGCTGAGGAAGTCTTCCAACACCTTCTTGAATCTATGAGGTGGAGATATCAGGCAGCTCTGAAGCCAAAAGGAATCTAAGCCGATACTGGGAGTACCTAATAACGTGGCCAGTAGGTGTATAAATATTCATGAACCCCTGAATTTCTCAAACACAGATAAAGAATTAGACTAAATTGTCACAGAAGCAAACAAAAGAAGAATGTCTTTGAAGTGATACAGCTGCAGCCGTTTTCCAGAGCATCAGGGATTTAGCTTCTTATTCCCCCTTCTGTTTCACTGTCTGCCGCGCCGTAAAGTCAGCATTCTGTTTCTGTCCTGAGACACAACGGAAACCTCGTTCGACACTTCTGCCGTGCACTCATAATTTGCCCAAAACTTTACTATTTTTTTTTTCAAGGGGGAAAAAAACAACAATATGTTTATTTTCACCCCACATATCATCAATTCAGCAGATTTATTCTGCACAAAAACCCACACAGACACTCACTTGGTCCCTCGTGGTTGAATCAATCACCACAGCATCTGGAGCACGCTGAGGAGGAGGCAGCGGAGCCTGGAAGGAATTTTTATAAAGAAAGAAAAAGAGTTTAATATGAGGCAGCATTTCTAAGGCTTTGTAAAAAAAAGGTGAAAATGTCAATGAATATCAGAATGCAGTGGTTATTAATGAAGAAAATTACAAACAACACTCCAATTCAGGAGCTGAGTTTTGATCAATTTAACGTCTGAACATCTACAGAGTCATTCTGTGGTAATGTCTTCAGAATAGTTTGGCATTGTGTTGCTTAAAAAAAACCAAAAAAAAAAACCTGCAGGATGTCAGTGCTGCGTGTGACACTGTAGATCACAGAATCCTGTTGCACAGGCTGGAAAACCGGGTTTTAACCAGTTAAGTGGTCCTAAAAGCTGGAGTAGGTAATGTTGGGGCACCCTGGTTTGGCTCCTCCCCCTCTGGTTTTGCTCCTTGTGTGATCCAAGGCTTTTTTCTTACTTCCACCAAGGAGCTTATGTTTTACTGGCGTTTATCTGTCTGTGTTTAAGATAACCCAAAAAGCTATGGATGGATTTTAATTAAATTTACAGGAGTTGTTGGAAATGTGAAAAGGAAGAACAGGTTTAATTTTGGTGGTGATCCGGATCAACGCTTGGATCCAGGAATTTTTTAAAGGCCGTTGTGGAGGTTTGCGCTCTAAGAGTGCTTGTCTGGTCCGTAGCTTTACCCGCCAATGTTTTTCTCTTTCTCGATTGTTTTGCGGGAGGAGGCAAATAAACCGAGCCGGGTCGGGAAATCCTTCCTGCATTTTCACAGCCATGAAGAAGCTTTCAAAACACAAAAAATTAACAATTTCAATTTAGACTGAATGTTTACTGATTCACAGTAAACTGAAGGGTCTAACTATATTTCTTACTGTTCATGATTACAAAATGTATAGACTACTATCAGGACGAGGAACCACTTCACCCAGAGTAAAAGAAAAATGTCTCTGAGCAAGATTACCTACCACAGCTTTAACTGGTTCAGGTCGTATTTAGAAAGGAGGTCATTTGTTTTGATCAGCAGCTGTGAATCCAAGCTAGAGGTTCCAGTTATGGAGTCCCTCAGGGGTCAGTCTTTGGACTTCTGCTCAACTGTTCTGTTCAACACTTATACAGACGATACACAACTTTGTGTCTTTGTCACTAGACGCTGCAGTCAAGTGGACTTAATATGTCAGTTCTTGAAAGAAAACCACTTGGATGAGAGAAAATTTTTGACAATAAAATTTAGACAAAGATGAGATTATTCCATTTTATTGACAGAAAAGCAGGTCATCACTGGTAAACACCAGGAGACTCTGGCTTTTAAAGCCACTGACCGGGTCTGTAACCTTGGAGTGTTCATGGACTCTGATCTGACTTTCAGCAGCCACATCAGAGCTTCACTAAGAAGCTTTTTACCAACAGAAACATCAACAGAATTAAAAGTTTAGTCTCCCAGAAAAACCAGGAGAAACTTAGCCATTAATCTCCAATACACTGGATTACTGTAACAGTCTTTTAACAGTACTTCCTATAAAGAGTATTAAACATCTGCAGCTCATCCAGAACACTGCAGCTACAGCACTTTAACTAGGACTAAGAGATCTGAACACATCACACCAGTTTTAAAATCTTTACACTGGTTTCCAGTCAGCCACAGGATAGGTTTTAAAACCCTGCTGATTGTTTATAAATCCCAGAATGATTTAGAACCAGAATACATCTATGATGTGTTCAGAGAATATAAACCAAGCAGAGTTCTTCAATCCAAAGACTTAGGTCAACTAATCCAGACCAGAGTCCAGACTAAACATGGAGAAGCAGCATTCAGCCGTAATGCTGCAAACAAGTGGAAAAAACTGCCAGTAAAGATAAAGATTAAACTCTCACCACATGTAGACACTTAAATCCAGGTCAAAAATATTTTTGTTTCTCATGCATCTCTGAAACTTACCTTGCTTTAATTATTCTAATTTATTTGATGACTTTGTGACTTTTGCTATTTGTTGTTTCCTTTTGCTTCTTTTTATGCTTATTTGTAACCTATATGTAACCATCTGTGCCTTTATTGTGTTCAGCATTAATAGGATCTTTAGAGATGTGCAAGATGCCATGTCATCATGGATGGATGTGCATGATTTCTGAAATGCATTTGACGTTGTGGAACATTGGGTCACAGGCCAGTTTTACAACTTCGCCTCAGTGGATGAAGCTGGGCGATGAAACTGCAGCAAACTTTCTTCCTCTTTGCGTGGTAAAGTGCCAGCCTGCTCTTCTGGATGTAGTGACAAATTGTGTTTCCAGACAGCATTTTTCTGAGTTCGTGCAGTGGTTCCCACCACAGATTCGTGTTAATTTTTAATGTCCTGCTGCCTGTGGGCCCCAAGATCACAGCCGTTTAACCACAGTTTTTATACTTTAACTCTTGATTGCTCCGGATTCTCCAAAAATCGTTTCTTTTCTGCAAGTATCTTAATTTCTATCATAATTACTTGCTGTTGTAATATTTAAAATAAGATTGTATAATTTAAATACTGCTATCCATGCACTTAGAAACAGACAGAGAAAATTTTTATAGTAGAAGAGAATGACCCTTTATATGCGTCTACTTTAACGCTCAACTTCACACCATTTTCAGTTTAAATCATCTAGAATTCATTGCATTTTGTTTTTAGATGATTTTCACAGCGGTACAAGTGATCAGGAACAAAGTTTTAGTAAAGATGCTGGCAATACTTTAGTAAAGTAACACAAACAACCCACTTTGGCTTTCTCTGAGCTTCTCTTTCCTCCGAAGCCTCCGGCTCCGACCACAAACACTGAAAACTGGTTGTAGCACACCAGCTCGTTGCCACTGTAGGTGTTCACTGTCAAGAAGAAAAAAAAAAAAAAGAGAGACTTTTTTTCGACTAAATCTTAGGTGAAGGAAGTATATTTTCATTCCTTTTCACTATAATGGAAAAGCATTTACATTTAACTAGTCTATGTAGGGGGAGGCCGTCAAACAATTGGTTAATTATTCGCTGTAAAACGCAATCAGATCCACTTTACATTTATTGTGTAGGTTGCTTTGTTTCATTAAGTCGATTTAAATATCATTGCTGTTTTCACAAGAGAGAAGCTCGATGTGCGGTCTTAACCCAGTATAACTTTCACCCTAACAGAAACTGACTGGTTTCATGTGTATGAGGAAATTTCATGGACTGCCCCTATACAAACACACAGGGAAACTCAGGTCCCATGTTTTTTGTGGTTTAAGTTGGATTAATTATAGATCAGAGTGGTTCTAATAGCAGCCATCTCTGTGGAGTTGTCAAACTAAAAAATGAGCTGTTCGTGGTCCATTATGTTTGTCCCAGTGGACGCAGACTGAAAATTAACTTTCATTAATTCAGCCTGAGAGGCAACCCCCAGAAAAGAGACACATTAAAGGAATGAAAACAAATGAATATGGAATAAATACTATATATGATAAAAGCTGAATCCCAAAAGGAAAAAAAGAAAAAGAAAAAAAAAAACACGCACCATCCAAGAGGATGACGGCTCCAGATCCTTTGTCCAACACATCTGCCACAGTGGACTCAGAAGTCAGCGTACCTGAAAAATGTACTGCAAGTATTTACTCTGCATATGCTTGAGTTAGTTTTTAAGCAAATCTAGCAGAATTGACATATTCCCATCCATTCCACGAGATGCAGCTTCGCGGCACTCTGATCTTACTTGCAAACATTTAGACAAGTCGCTGCGAGCTGCAGTTTCAGTTTGGAATATAAAACCAGAGTCACAACAGGCCAAAACTAATGCAACAGAATATATTTTAATGGTTACCAAAGGTTGTTAAAGATTCCTAAAAATAAACTAAAAAAACAGCAAGTGTTGTTAAACGACCTTCTAGGCTCCAGACAGACAGTCAGGAGGTCATCCAAGACGCCTGACATGAATGTGATGGAAGTATTGCAAACACAGAAGATGCTGATCTATCTATTGTCTCCCATATGGAAACGTAGACATTTGGGTTAAAAATTATTTCTCTCCTTTGTTATGATCAATCAACTCGTCTCATACGTCGTTGGAAAGTCCGATCAAACACCTTTACAACGAAACGCCGCTTCTATGGAACACGTTTCTGAATGACACAGCTCAACGAGTGGGTGGTGCCCCCACTCGTCATAAAGGTGACTTTTCAGGCTTTTCAGTGATGTATAATACAAGATCATTTGGCTTTATTAAAGAGGACAAATAATCAACAATATACAAATATTCTTACTTTTTGCAGTTATGACTGAAAAACCACACTTTAACCCGGCATTATGCAACATAAAAATAAACTTAAGATCAACATAGAGTTGTTGCTGAAACTGACCAACACATCCAGGCTGATCCTGCTAACACGATCTGTTGTATACAGCGACATCAATTCTAATTAAATATTGGACCAAATTACTTCATTTCAGCTTGTATCTCACAAAATCTACAGCATTTATGATACACATTTATATAGAAGGAATTGTGTATTAAGTGGAGGGAAATACCTGAAGCTGGCAGAGGTTTGTAAAGCTCCAGATACTGCTCCCCGTGCAAAACCTGACACAAAACATGGCATCAGCTGTGATATACATTCAGTCTTTAAGCCACATCAGCATGAGTAATGCAAGTACTACAGCAAATTATCTTGTGCGCGAGATTGTGTGAAATATGTCATATGTATCAACATATGTACAAAGAAAGTCATGCACACTTGCAAACAAGCAATATCACACATGCAGAAATTTTACATGCTTGTTTTCTAACCTGCGTAAAGTCTATATTAAGTCCAGGGACTGAGCTTAGGCCGCCACCCATCATGGATGACTGCGACGGGATGACCCCGAACGTCGGGAGGCAGCTGAAGTCTGGATGGCCTTCGTACAGGAACCTACATTAAAATGTAAGTGTTAGTGAACTGTGAAAAGCACAGATGAAGCGAGACGAAGACAAAAATAACAGCACAGATGGCCGCACAGGCGTGTGAGTCAGGGTTTGTTCTCCAAGCGGGTCAATGTAAAAATAATGATTGCAGCAGTAATCACATATTTCCATTGAAATTCACACAAGTTGCCTGCTCAGAGCCCACAGGGAGGGTGGAAGGGAAGCTGCTAACCTAAGATGGTCCGGGTCCTTGGTGGACATGCCCACCCCCAGCGCGTAGAGGATGCACTGGGTTTGGGTGAAGGTGAATGTGGTCGTTGGTAGTTTTTGACCCACAGCCTCAGCCTGGGAAGGAGAGAGGACAAGAGAGGTTATAAAATACAATACAATCATTTTCTTCTACATTTGATATTATTACAGTGTCAATTTCTCAGATTTTTTTTTTCATTAAAATAAAAAAATAAAGTGAAACCTTTTAGATTAGGTTTAGTGAAACTATTAGATTTTCCAGGTTTTATTTGCTCATTTACAGACAGATCCCTTCTTAATACCCCTCCTTCCTCACTAAAATGTGTTTAAATGAAGATAATGAGTGTGCAGCCATCCAATGAAAACAAAGTAAGAGGATATGTTCAAAAGTTACAGTATGTTTAGTGCAAACTTCCTTTTTTTTTTTGTTGCCATCCCTCCACAGTGCAGTTAAGCAGGGAATCGCCGTCTGGAGGACGATAAAGAGGGAATTCTGTACTAAAAAGGCCATTACACTGGGACATTTCCATTTGCTTGTCTAAATGTAAATAAAATGGGGCCGGTAGAGTTTGTCGCCTCTCCCCCTCGCATTAAAAGATCACTAAAAGGTTTATCAAGCACAGCAAAGGAGGAATGGTGACAGCAAGTAGAACCTTTTCAGCTCTTAAATGGGAAACGCTAAGTGCAACAACTAAAATGTGATGAAAAGCATCTTGAGAAGAAGTAAAAAAAAAAAAATATATATATATATATATATATATATATAAAGACGCAAGTCTGTGATAATGAGCAAGTGCTCAGTTTAAGGACCTGAGGGGTCTCACAGAGTTTGAGAGAATTCAGCAATTCAGAAATGAGTCCCTAGGTCTGATTAAGCAGAGCTTTGTTGACTGATCAGCACAATTTCATGTCGGGCTTGATTCTGACAGGTGGCGAGCGCCGGTGAGGGATGGAGCAGCGTTCGATTGGTGTCAACAGGCAGCCTGAAAACGGGCACGGACCCTCCAAAAGAACATCGCAGTAATTAAGTATTAATGACACTAATCACAAGAGTCTTGTAAAGATCAGTCAGGTCGAGCACCTCGTTGTATTGTTAATGCCTTAAAGCCGCCGTCAAGCCCGGCTCAGGTTGTCTGGCTGAGCTTTCGGTTAATTCAGGACTCCGTGAGTATACATTTTCAACTATGGAAGATATGAACAACAGCATGTATTTAAAATATAAATTTAAAAAAAAAACATTTTAATCCCGTCTTTTAAGCAAATATTTTCTGCATATTTACCTCTAAAACAAACCTTTCCATAGTTTTTTCTAAAACCAGAGTAACTGAATCTCCACAGTCATCAAGCATTGCTGGCGCCATCAAGGTGCTTCGTCTGCAGCAAACTGCAGTCACTCAGCAGTAAGCTGCCACAAAAAAATACAAGAAGGCCGAGCTGCCCGCCCACACCCCACCCAGCAGCTCACACTGATTGAACAGAGGTGGCGTAGCGTAAACGGCTGAGTGACAACAGCTTCGTTGTTTACAGCGGCGTGTTCCACTCTACGACTTCCTCTGCCGAGAGTTTAGCAGCACATCAGCTCCGACCTCTCGTTCCATCTCTGTGCCTTTCAGACAAAACACTGATCAGTCCTGCACCGGCATCGCCGTGTGAAAAAGATTCAAGTTTAAGTATTTGGGAGGTGTCTAAGCAGCATCGGCATAAAACACCAAGAACAGACATGATTGGAGTTAGCAGTGTCACCTGGCTGATGTGTGCATGAGGAATTAAAAAGAAATGTTATATTTCTGGACTTCAGAGACTCTGTAAAACGTCACAGACCCAGGAACTGAACTGTAATTCACAAACAACAACTCAAACATTTGTTTTTTCTGGCCTCAAATCCCCTGATGTTCCTTAAACCAAAGAAACGGGGAACATAGAGGTCATTGAGTCTGATACACTGTTCCAAGTTATTATGCAGGTATGTATGTTTCTTCATTTCTCCTTAATTAAACACAAAGTAAAAAAATGAAACAAAAATAAAAATAAATAAGACAAAATAAAATTAAATTAAATTAAATTAAATTAAATTAAATTACATTGAATGCAGTATGGATTGATGTAATAAAAGCACAAACCCAAATGCAGGAAAAATACATCCCAAAAACCTAAAAGGTAAACATTAAAAGGGCAGCAGTTCAAATCAACCCCGGTCGACTGGTTATTTTGTTGAGTTAAGAATACCGATGGCATTTGGAAAAAAAAAAAACATCTTTACCCAGAGAAACTCTAAATCTGCCTTCTTGACTTGGGGAGTTCAGACTGACGGGACAGAGGAGGGTCGCTACCTACCAGGAATCTGCTCGCTTTCCTCTTTGTGCTTACAGTATAAATATTCCATAACTTCACAACATCTGTTTAATTTGGTTTTCTGCAACTGAGAAGAGGTGAAAAGTTTAATCTCTCTGGTCCTAAAATCTGAGGACTGACACCGAAACACTTTAGCAGTCTGAGAAGACAGAAGAGTCTGAGCAGTTTTTAAAAGGATACCCTGGATTTTCATGAAACCTCGGCTTTCATTGGTTTGTAGCTGGATAGATAAAACACAGGATGCAAAAGCCTTAATGTGGGCAAGATCGGAAGCTTCACCTGAGGAATCTGTAAACTGCACCAAGCCGACTGAGGCCATGTCATCTGCATATTTAACTGACTTAAAAGGACTTCCATCCTGAGCAAACTCATTTGTGAGAAGAAGCTAAGCTCTCCAGATATGGTGCCTTCAACACAAATCCTTTGACGACGGCCAGAATGAAAGTCTCTCCGATCCATTTGGCTCTTACCAATAGTCACTGATTATGATTCTTTAATCCTCAAAAATTATCCTAACTTATAGAGATAACTTGGATATAATTTTTTATATTTATTATTTATTATATATTTATATATTCTATTTCTTATTTAAAACTACACCTGCCATAATAATCACTTTAAAAAGGAAAAAAAAAAAAGCAACACAAAAACATTTTTACAGGTCAACTTACATGTTCACATAGGAGCCCTTCTTTGCCATCACCATAACAACGCTCTCATCCGCTGAGCTTAGAAGTCTATAGATAGTTGCAACCTATATGTCATTTGAGGATGCAAGTGAAGTTGCTGTTTGCTGGTACGCTGCTGTCACTCTTACAGTTCTTCTTTTTAAGGATGCTCCACAGGTTCTTAATAGCACTGAGGTCAGGGAATGCCTGCCACACCGACAGTTTTTCTCCCTTTAAACCCATATCAGACAAAGATTCACTGCTATTTTTTGCAGCTTGGGGTGGTGCAATGTCTTGCATTAAAATTGGTTTTCTGCAAGACGCAGTTTGACATCGTTGGCAGGAAATGGTCAGATAAAAGCTGTATGTATTTTACAGAGGTCGCCCTAAGTCAGCCTAAGGGGGGGGGGGGGGGGGGGGGGGGGTTGTCTACCAACTCCCCCCGTTTTAGGGCTAAAACATCACTCCTTCCCCACCTAGCCAACCCCACAGCCTTTGTTTTCTCAACTAGAATCCTACATGCAGAGTCATTTGGAACACAGCATATACATGCTGGTCACGTGTCATTGTGCTGGGATACTGGTGGTAGTAGTATTGTGTCATGTACACTCATAACAGCTCTTTGAAGTGGATGCAGCAACAGAAGAGGAAAGGTGGCGGGGTTAAAAAGCAGCTGCTCTGATGGCCCCTTTATGTCAGCTGGAGTTATTAAATCAGTTAAAATTATCTATTAAAAGCCATCTGGTAAAGCATGCCATTGCCATACCTCTGTGGTAAAATTAGTCATAGTAGTCCCCCAGTTGCAGATTTGTCATATTAAAACAACCACACTGCAGAGCTTCAGCTCCAACTAATTTTGCTCTATGAAGTGGTGATTCACAGTCTGCGTAATATCCCTTCTCAGCTGGTCCAAAATAAAAAGAAAAATCACCATAAAGCCTGGCCTCTGGAGGCCTACTTTTAATTAAAACTGCATTAAAATGCAGATGTGGGGAAAAATATAGTGCTTTCAGAACCATTCCAGCGCTCCCTCTGATTTCATATTATATGCTCTCATGTGTTCACATGGAGATTAAGGCCACAGTCTCTTGAGGGTATCGGAGAGGGAGGATGAAGAAAAAAAAAAAAAAGGGAAAAGAAACCATAATCAAAAAGAAAATTAGGCTTCAAGCAAATAGAGTTTTATTTAAAGGGAGGAAGGGTCGGCCTGGTGGTCCGATGGCTAAATGGTGATCATGTTATCGCTGCGTTCTAGGCGAAGATTTAAGTCGACTTTGCAGCAGTGTTGAGTTGCGTAACTGCATTCTACAGAGACATGTCTGATATTTTATTTGCTCTGTTGTGAAAGCAGCAGAAACAACTTTCTGAATAATACAACACAGTTCTAGTACAACCTTATCACATAGCCTCTCAAAAACAGTATAACCTGGTTATATAACATCATATCCCGTTTAGAGGTGCGATTTATTTGAATTAATTTCTACTCCTTCAATTCCTTTCAAAAGCCTCGGATTTAACACACAACATTTAGTGAGTATTTGTGCTGGATGAGATCAAAGAAGTCCAAGCTATGGTGCAATACCTTCACCA
The DNA here is from genome assembly GCF_933228915.1 of Telmatherina bonti. Lineage (NCBI taxonomy): Eukaryota > Metazoa > Chordata > Actinopteri > Atheriniformes > Telmatherinidae > Telmatherina > Telmatherina bonti. The sequence continues at coordinate 14,271,816 of NC_136611.1, forward strand.
CAAGGACACGCATGCAATAAACAAGTGTGTGTTTGTGTAGAAAACACACACACACACACACAAGTCCACAGAGGACACAATGATGTTGTTTGCCTTGAGGCTACAGTGTGACTCTGTTCCAAATCCCATGCATGCAGCATCAACAACCCCAAACACACAGCAGAGAGGACGCCGATACCCAGAGAGTGTGTGAACACTCTTATTGGGAATTGGATGAGAACGCTGAACCCAGACAGCGAGCTCTGTTTACGTCTCTCAGGATGTAAAAAGCAGCATTGCTTCAGAGTCCGGCTATATTTCTTCACTGAACAAAGCGCTCGGCGTGAATGACGACAGAATTTCCAAGCGCTTTCTAAATATTTGCAGAATTTACCCGCCCTGAAAGAACGAGTCGGTCATCTGAGCACTATCACCCGCAAAGGCAAACTTAAATTCGCATACAGCGAGGAGCTTAATAGAAAATGCTGTCCGTGTGGATAATCGTTTCATGTGGTGTGATTTTACTCGCGGCTCACTGTTTTATTTAAGCGACTCAGCCATATGTGTGCTGTCATCAGTTCACTCTCCATGATTCAGTCAGGGGGAACCCACTAAAGCGAGAGAGTACCTACTGAGGGAGTCGCCTGTGCCCTGGCATCTTATATCTGCTGCATTTTAAAGACTAATCTGAGCAGACTCCTGTTTGATGCGTCCACTTTTCATATTTACAGGAGACATCACAGTATTATGAATGTTGTAGGAGCTTCGCTAAGAAGATTATTATTGTCCTTGACTTAATACTGTGTGGGGTTATTAAAGAGTAATGAGTTGCCAAGTTTGAAGCAGCCAAGAGAGTTTACAGCTGTGTACTTTCTGAAGTCTTTATATTGCCTGGCATCTGAAAGGCCACTTGTCCCTTTATACTATCATACACTCCTAATGGGTCAGAAGGCATTGTGGGGTTTTTTTTTTCCTCTTTGTTAATACGATGCTTTGTGAAAAAGTATAAAGAAGGATGATAGTGCAGGGTATGAGCAAAATGTAATGTGTTTATAATGCTCTGCAGTCTTGAAAATATTCAAATGTTTCCCTTTTTTTCTCCTGTGTGAATACACAAATATCTGTAATATTCCCTCCAAACGTCCAGAAAAATGAGCGTGTGAGAATGGCAACAGCAAATCCCCAACAACAAGTTCATGATCAGAGATTCTACTTTGCCATCAGTGTGGGGCAAGTTTACAGCTGATGGCAGTACAGATGAACTAAAGGAGCACAAGGTCAAGCAAGATCACCCAGAAATTCCTGCGCTGTAGCTATCTGTAGACATATCAGTTCAGTTGCTCACGTGCACATCTCTCTGGCCAGTGACAGGATATACCGCAGTAATCCTGCAGTATAAAAAGACCCCTTTACTACCACAGCTTTTCCAATACAATATAGGCTTTCATCTTTTGGCTGAAATGCGATATTTTTATTAGACTGCTGTGCTTTTAAACAAGATATTTATCCCAAAACGGAGCAAGTCCTCCTGCTGCTTAAGACTAAACTAATACCTACCACCCTATTGAATCTTTTTTTTTTTTTTCATGTTTTCTCTTTCTTTTTGCCTGAATTCTGTGTTTTACTACCCAGCCTTATGTTTTCCAGGGGAGTTAAATAATTATGTGGTGGATATTTAACATTTTAACAGGATTTTTTTTTCATAAACGATATCATTACAACTCTGAAGGCTTGTATGGAGAGCTTGCCGGAGTAGAAAGGGGGTCAGAGATAGAAGGGGGCAGTGACCTGCAGCAAAGCACCAGGATTTGAACTCGTACCAGCTGCATCGAGGAAACTCTGCATACGAGCCAGCTGCTCAACTAGTTGAGCTTGGCTCTATTAACATACTTTTTTTTTTTTTCCTGTTAAATTTTTTTCCCCTTTTTTTAATATACATACAGCAGTGTCTCCTGACAGTGCTTTTGTCTAAATCGACAGATATTTTTTCCACCCACAGATCTCCTTCAGGACAGCATCCAGCTGCAGCTGAAACACTCAGGATAAATGAGTTTTATAGAGGGTGCTTTCATTTTCTGACAACGATCCTCCTTATTTGTAACGATTCACCAAAAACAGACTCTGCTTTTACATTTTTTCTACTTCAGGTAGCATTTTTTTTTTTATTTCCTGGGAGCGTTAGCGTTTCTGTCGGTCTTCCAGCTATCGGGGATTCTACCAGTGAACATGAAATACATTAGACTATCATCTGTTTTAGGGTTTTTTTGTTCAGGTTGCTCAGAGACTAAAAAAAAAACTCTCAGTAAAATCAAAGCAAATCAGTCAGTCAGTCATTCTCTTAACTGTTTAGTCCAATTAAGGGCAGCTGGATCCTGTTTCAGCAATCACTGGGTGAGAGGCAGAATAAAACCTGGACAGTCCATCAAATAGGGAAAGCAAATCACACCATCAAATGAGAAACTTTTAAAACATAATGCATTTTACCATAAAATTCCATAAATCTTCTGCATTATAGAAATCATTATAATTGTGTTTATCAGATTTTTCTTTTTTCTTTTTTTTTTTTTTTTTAAAATTTAGCTCATTATTATTATTTCCTCCTCTCAGCCATTCCAGAGACCTCAGTTCCAATTTTGTATCTCTGACATGTGAATGTGAGCTGATATGACAATAAAGTTCCTTGAATCCTTGAATATGGCGGTAAATCATGCATAAAAAAAGAACAGGCTTTTCGTGTTTTATGTCACAACCCCAGATAGGAAATACTCAGAATACAGGGGGTAGCAATATGCACCACTAGATGGCACTATATCCTCCTCACTGGACCTTTAAGGCCCCACTAGATGGCACTATATCATACTCACTGGACCTTTAAGGGCACATGGATGGAAACGCTTTACTTATATTGAGTCATTTTATTACATCCTATTCAATATGAATCTCTATGCTAGCATAAGAGAAACGTTCATGTTTGCTGCAGGCAAATGCATATTCTTTAACACAAAAGCGCCAAAACTGTGAGGACATAAATTTTACGATTTCCAACACTTTTTGCCACCCACCGTTCAAGACCTGGGACCAGCTTGTATATGGCTAACAAAAAAAGCAGCAGCAATAGCTGTGTCTCTACTCACAGGATTAATTCCTCCTCCTGACGCCACAGAGCCTGCAGATGCTGTTGGATTCGCACCGACTTCATCCTCTGACTCCACTTGAGACAGCACACTCACAATTGACTCCAGAGACTCTGCACAAGGGTGAGAGCAGGTATCAAATGCAGAACATGGGGTGAAAGATGAAATGATTCTGAGCCTACCATTACAGCTCAGGAATCTCCAAACCTGCAGATCTCACATGGAGAATAACAGTCTATATATTTTGAAGTATTAATGTCAATGTATCATAATCGATCCACATACAGATTTAAAATGAGCAAATGGAAGATCCAAGGGCATTAAGAATAAACACATCTGTGGTTTTTTCTTTGTTTTAGTCAAGTACTTACTGTGCTTATACAAAACATTATTTTGATAAGTTGTCACTTTCAGTTGTGTTCTTTAAAAAAAAAGAAACACTAAATATTTCCACTCAGGAAGCACAAGATTAGGATACCTCTGCAGATGCAAAGAGAATGAACAAAGGATGTCTGCTGAGGTGGCTGAGGAGCAGAATCAGAGAGAGGCTGCGAAGACCACAGCCACTCATTACCATCACTCAGCGGCAGGCTGTTACCAAACAGAGGCAGCGACAAGTCTCTGTAATAAGCTACAAATCAGGAAGCACAACAAAGCCATGCTAATGAGACCAGCAAGCGCCCTGTGGGACCACCACCCACATTCAGTTAACACTGACACCATCACCCTCTCTTCAACTAACATCTGAGACCGGGGAGAGGGTGGAGGAGGCAGACAGAATTATCAACCCTCGCCACCCTCTTGTTTGCATCCAACCTTTCGGCAACTCTGCATTTTTATTGCTCACGATCCTGTCCCTCCCCACTTCATGCGCTTGATCTCCGGCAAAATCTGGTTCAGGCTCTTTGTTGTTGGTGAATATGCTGTCATTTACAGGGGAGCTGCTGATAAAAGTGCACATTGATCCATGGGATTCATTCATGTGTTTTTAAATGTCATTTCTTTGTTGAAATGTGTTTAAACTCTGAGAAAAGGTTGTTCCACTCCATTAAGGTTTATTACAACCCCGACATCCATTTGTCTTACAGACTGAATTTTCTAGCTTTTGTAATTCACCATACAGCCCAATATTGCAAATTTGTGTGTGTAAAAGTCTTTTTTATATCCAAGTCTAATTGTGTAACACATTAAAACAAATTAAATCTTTTAAATTTATTGCTTTATTATATTTAAGCAATTTTAGTAGTTTGTCTCTCATTTGTCTGCTACAAAGCCCAGCGGCCGTCACCAAAACAGCCAGCAATCCCGATACTTCCTACTTTTGTTTTTGTTTATTGCTTTTTTGTTATGTTTTTGTCTGTGTTATCCTTTGCCAATACAAAGCGCTTTTTACTAGGGATGGGAAAATTGAATCGAAAAATCAGAAATCGGGATTTTTTTCTTCACAATTTAAAAAAAATTTGATTGTGGATTAATTTTATTTATTTGAAAAAAACTCAATTGTTTTAACAAAAAAATATCGGGAAAAAAAAATAGATTTTTTTGACAAAAAAAATAGTTTTTTTTAAACAAAAAAAATCTTTTTTTTTTTTTTTCAAATAAATAAAATTAATCCACTATCAAATTTTCTATCATTTTCATTGGTTTTATTGATCTTTTTACTTGTCTTCTTGGGCATTATAGCAGCAGAATGATGATCTGGCTACTGTGTTGTTTTTTTCCTAACTGAAATCAAGAAAAATTACTAGCAAAAAAGAAGTTTTAAAAAAAATTTTTTGTTTCTAATCTACAAAAATCCATCAATATTGAAGAATTTTGATAATTGCAATTTAAATCGAATCTGCACCCAAAAAATCGGAATTGAATTGGGACAAAAGCATATCGTCACAGCCCTACTTTTTACACTGATCAAATGAACCCGCCAACATTCGTCAATATCTGGCGCGAGTGCAGTGGGAATTAGCATTCAGTTCTCCTTACAAAAGTTCTGGAGTAGATGTGTTTTAATAGGCTTTGGCTGGTTTCACAAGGAACTCGACAACACCTGGGAATGCAGCAGGGATTTCAAACTCTGGTCCTCGAGGGCCAGTGTCCTGCAGGTTTTAGGTGCTTCCCTTTTTCAAAACACCTGACTTGAATAAATGGGTCACTGTGCAGAACCAGGCAAAATATGCTGGATCCATTAAATTTCACTGACATGTGTTGAAGCAAGAAAGTACCTAAAACCTACAGGTCATGGGTAGAGATGTTCGGTGTTGGCTTTTTTACCAATATCCAATATACCGATTTTGTTCAACACTTAATTTCCAATAAAGATGTCAACCAATACCGATATTTTTGGAGCGAGTTGTCCCAAACAAACAAAATAATCTGGAAAACTATACACGATGTGTCTTATATTTTGTCATTTTGAGTTCGAGGAGAATTAGCAGAAGAGTTTCATATATAATATGTGCATGTTGTGTAAAAGTTCTCATTTAAAAAGTAAAGACTGATATGAATAACATCAATTGCATTTTAATGTCAAGAATATCGGTATGCTGATATTGAACATCTGTAGTCACGGATTCTCAGTAGCCAGAGGTAAAGATCTCTTAGTAACACACTTCTTCACAGAGGAGGTCTGAGGTGTGAAGCCAGTTTAAACATTTTGTCATCTTGATTTTTTCTGGGGGGTTTTTTTTTCCAAAACAAAACAAAAACAGAAAAAAATAACATACATAGCAGAGCACACTTAAGCTCATTACCCTACTTTTCTGATTGTACAGGGAGCTGAGCACAATCACCCTTCCTGACTAGCCAACCAATAAAACTTTAGGTTACTTGCGTAACCCCGGTTCTCTGAGTAGCATGAGTGAGTGTCTCACTATGGGAATGCTCTGGGCGTGACCTCATCAGAAGCATGTATTACACTCTTCCAGCCAGGATTGGCTGGGGCATGTCTGTCAGTGCCAGGGAGGGCGGAGACCCCTCCCCTATAAAAGAGGCTGGCACTACGCAGGCAGGTTATTCGAAAAGCTCACCTCTTCCTCGCTACAAATAAGCAAGGAGGGTGGCTTGGTGAGACACTCACTCATGCTACTCAGAGAACCGGGGTTACCCAAGTAACCTAAAGTTCTCTTTCATAGCATTCGTTTCGTGTCTCACTATGGGAAAATACTTACTCCCGGATTGCATAACCAGAAGGTCACAGGGGACCCTCGTCCAACAGAATCTCTCACTCACATCCTGTCAGTGTGGGTGAAACCAGACTGAGTACAGATTGGGCCAGCGGTGGCATTGTGACATAAAGCCTGTAAAACCGCGTAAAAGTGTGAGATGAGGCCCAGCTTGCTGGGCACATATCTCTTGAATGGATGTTCTCCGGAACAGGGCCCATGAAGTGGTAAGGCCCCTGGTCGAGTGGACGCCCAAACCCTGTGGGGGCCGCAGCCCCTTGGAACTGTAAGCTGTAGAGATCGCGCCAACAATCCAGTGAGACAGCCGTTGTTTGGAAACCGGTTTCCCCAAATGGGCCTTAGACCATGACACAAAGAGTTGGTCACTTTTCCTAAAAGTTTTAATTCTTTCCATATAGACACGCAAAACACGCACCAGGCAAAGCGTATGTAACCGCCGCTGATCCTCAGACAAGAAGGGCGGGGAACTGAAGGACACCAAGTCTATTGGGGAACACAACCACAACACCTTTGGCAAGAAAGCGGGATTGGGGAGCAAGCTCACCCTTTTGTCCCAAGCAGAAAACTTTGTGCATGACGGATGTACTGAGAGTGCATGGATCTCGCCCACACACTTAGCTGAAGCAAGTGCCAACAATAGCACAGTTTTCAATGTAATTACTTTGAGATCCACCTGATCCAGTGGCTCAAAAGGTGGACTCGTTAAAGCTTCCAACACCAGGGGAAGGTCCCATGATGGTGCCTTCACAGGGGCTTCACAAAAGGCAGCTTGCGCCGAGCCCCCCACATAAACCGAACCACCAACGGATGCTGACCCACAGTCTTTCCGTCAAAACCAATGTGGCAAACTGAGATTGCTGCCAAATACACCTTAATGGTTGAAAAAGCTTTCCCCTGATCCACCAGATTCTGGAGGAAAGTTAGGATCACAGCCACGGAGCACTGAAAAGGTATTTCCTGCGAATCAGAGCACCATTTCTCAAAGATAGACCACTTACATCCATAAAGGGACCTCGTAGAGGAGGCCCTTGCGTTTTGGATTGTCTCAATGACATTTTGAGGAAGTCCAGCAGACTCTAGATTGAACCCTTCACGGGCCAGGCCCATAGATCCAACCTCTCTGGATGAGGGTGAAAAATTTCCCCCTGTGCCTGAGACAACAGGTCCCTGCGAATTGGTAGCGACCAGGGCTCCTGTCGTAGAAGTTGAGTTATATCCGCCAACCAGTGCTTCGATGGCCAGTGGGGTGCGATGAGAATCATCGACAGACCTTCCGCTCGTACCCTGGCTAGCGTCGGAGAAATTAGCGCCACAGGTGGGAGAAGAAGAACGCGTACAGAAGAACACGAGGCCACTGATGGGCGAGGGCATCCACTCCTAGTGGAGCATCCTGGTAGTGTAGAGAGAAAAACAGGGGACACTGAGTGTTCTCCCAGTTCGCAAACAGGTCCACTGACGGTTGACCGAAACGTCGCCAGACCATACTGGCCACATCTGGGTGGAGTTTCCACTCTGCGTACAGAGGACATCCTCTGGAAAGCAGATCTGCACCCCAGTTCAGGACCCCTGGTACATGAGTGGCTCTCAGTGACAGAAAATTCCTGCTGGCCCAAACTATCAGCTTGTGGGCCAGCGAATGCAGGCGAAGGGATCACAGCCCCCCCTGTCTGTTGATATAAGCCACAACAGTGGTGTTGTCTGTCCTGATCAGCACATGATGCCCCTCCAAGAGAGGGAGGAAGTGTTTCAGTGTCAAGAATACAGCCATCAGTTCCAGGTAATTTATATGGGTACATGTGTGGGCTCCACGTCCCGTTCACAGTTCTTCCCTCCAGGATGCCCCCCCCAACCTGAGAGGGAGGCATCTGTTGTGATCACCTTCCTGCTCTGTATGGTTCCCATGGGCACACCCTGAGTCAGGAAGTCTGCACCTTTCCAAGGGCGCAATGCAGCTGCGCAGGCTGCTGAGACCCGTAACCTGTGTGTGGAGCAAGGGCTCCGCCTCTGAGATGCTACCCAGCGCTGGACACTCCTCATGTGCAGGCGGCCCAACGGGACCACCACCAGCACCGATGCCATCAGCCCAAGCAGCCTCCGACACAGTCTGGGCGATACTCGGTTTCCTCTGTGAAACAGTGCTAGACAGTCTGTCAGAGATTTTACCCTTTCCGCAGTCAGCCTTATTCTGGCCTGAACTGAGTCCAGAGACAGACCTATAAAGGAAATGTTCTGAGATGGAAGAAGAACACTCTTCTCCATATTCATCTCGAATCCCAGATCCACCATATGGTCCAGTGACCATTTCGTGTGATCTGCCATTTCCTGGCGGGAGGACGCTGCGATCAACCAGTCGTCTATGTATGTGGCCACTCTGACCCCCCCTCCTCCTGAGGGGCGCCACTGCAGCTTCGGTGCATTTGACGAATACCCTCGGACTCAGAGAGAGGCCAAACGGGAGCACGAGAAATTTGTAGAACCTGTTCTGGAACGCAAACCTCAGATATTTCCTGTGCGACGGATATATGGGAATATGAAAATATGCGTCCTTGAGATCGATTGATGTGAACCAATCGTCCTTGTGAAGGAAGCGCAACAGAGCGGCGTGCGTCAGCATCCTGAATTTGTATTTCCTGAGATGCTTGTTTAGAGCCTGCGTCTAAAAATCGCACGCATTCCGCGACCGCTTTTCTTTGGCATGAGGAAGTATCTTGAGTAGAAGCCACTCTGACTCCGTGCGTAAGGGACTAAACGTATCGCTCCTTTCTCTAATAGGGGAGGAAATTTCCTCCTGTAAGAGTGAACTGCTTGCCCCTCGGCCTGAGACTGAATCACCCCCTGAAACTGTGGAGGCGAAACGGCAAATTGTAGCCTGTAGCCTCAGCTTATTGTGCTCAGAATCCACTTTGAATCTGTGCAGGCTGTCTACCTCCCCACTTTCAGCAAGACGGGGCTGACAGGCCAGTCTGTGATTTGTGGTGTCAGATCGCCATCTGTTGGCGCAGTGTCGCAGTGTGGCTTTTTCCGTACTGCGCATGCGCGAGGATCTTTGCCAATCGTAGCGATGTTCGCTAAGGCAAGAGGTCTCACTCCCGCTGGGAAGTATGAGACCAGATCCTTTTTTGCTGACAATTTTATTTTGTTTTGCAACATTTTTAACTGCGCCCTTGGCAACATGCCTGGATGCGACAGTTTGTGAACTTTTAATAAAGTTTTTGGAACAAGAATGCTTGTGAGACACGGCTGGGGGCCACGGGGGGAACCCCTCTGTTGAGATCAGTCTCTGCATCGTTTTGTGGTGCGCTGTGCAGGCTCGAACATCCTGTTGCTCATGCGCCGAACTCGGCCACGCTCTTCTGGGAGCTGGACCGATGGGGAGAGTGGGTCCAGGACACACTCCCCATCCCGACTGACTGTTAGGCCAACCATTTTCTCCTCCGCACAGTCTGCGTGGAGGTGGGCAGTGGCTGATCAGGGCGCGTGCCTTCAGGCTTCTTGAGCCACTGGCCCTTGGCAGGCGGACCACGAGCAGGTGCCTGAGTGGCCAGCTGCGTCTTAGTCAGCTTGGGGATCCTAAAGGTGGGCAGGCGCGCCGCAGCCTGGGCAAAGGTCTGGCGGTGAGGCGGTGGTGCTGTGGGAGTAGGCACAGGCCGCCGTCTGGGGAGACACAGCTTTAGAGCTTCGTCGTCACGTTTCTTGTCTTCGCACCTCTTTTGCATGGTGGAGACAGCTGCGCCAAACAGCCCTTCTGGAGTTAGGAGGGTGTCGAGAAGGTCCTCCTTCTCTTTGGTCGAGAGTGTGGTGAGGTTCAGCCAGCGTGCTCTCTCCTGCAGGACCATAAGCCCCATAGCTCTGCCCAATGCCTGGATCGCCACCTTATGTAGGTGAAGGCAGTGATCAGTGATGACACACACACTTCTTCCCACAGCGCAGCATCAGGAGCGGCGGTCATGTCTTCCTCCAGCTCCGCCTGAAACGCCATAAGCAGGGATGAGGCATTGAGTGCGCGGGCCGTAAGCGCAGCCGCCTTGTAGGATTTCTCCGTCAAGTTGGACTGGAAACGGTCAGCGCTGGTGGTTAAGGCGGAGCCCCCCGCTGACATGGAAGTCTTTGGGTGAAGATGCACCGCTACTGCCGGCTCGACTGGGGGCATCTGGCGGAGACCACACTTTTCCATCCCTTCACAGTCAAGCACTGAGCTCCCACTCACTGGGTGTTTTTCCCTGTAAGGCTTGCTCTGCCAAGAGACGGCGAGTTCCTCCAGCAGTTCTGGGAAAAACGGTAGAAGCTGTTTGCCCGTGCGCTTAGCTTTTGGTAGCTTTTTCCCCATCATAACGGGACCGGCTAGCCTGAGCCTGCACTTCTGACACTGGATATTCAGTTTCGCTGCAGCGCGTTTGCACACGTCATGCAGGTCCAGATCCAAAGCGGGCGACGGTGAAGCTCCCTCCAGACTATAGGGTCTTAAGGTTGGGAAGTCGTCTTCATCCTCGTCGGAGATGAGGAGTTCCGAACTTGCGTCCGAAGCCGCCTCTTCCTCCGCCATGGGGAAGTCCAGTGGACCGGCCGTGAGGCCGTGGTCGACTGGGTCCAGTGGCAACGGGTCAACAGCGTCAAGTATGTCGTCCCAGCTTGTTCCAGGTTCCACATCTGGAGCCAGCGTTGCCGCGTGGTTCGCAGATTCTTGGCCAACAGCCGCAGAAACCATCATAGGGTCGCCACCGGACAGGTTCGTCTGACGAGCCAGACGGCGGCGAAGCAACTTGAGGGAGAACCGGCTACAGTGAGAGCACACCTCCGAGGACTCAAGCGCAGCTTGGGCGTGTTTCAAACCTAGGCACACCACACACAGCAGGTGGGTGTCAGAGCTTGTAATTTTATTTCTCCTCCGCTTCAGTGGGCACGCTGTTGGTTTCCATACTGATAGCGGGGTAGTTTGGCTGTGGGACTGGGGCGCGGTCGGCAACGACTGCGGTTAGCCTGGTGTGGCTCGGTGAGAGAAGCGTTGCTGCTGCTCTTTTGGTAGCCTGCACAGCGGGAGTGTTGCTACTCGAGTTTTGCTAACGGTTGCCTGGGAGGCTAGCGTTAGCTCAAGGCTAAGTATTGCTACTTATGCTAGGTGGAGTATTGCTACTCTAGTTAGCTAACACCAAAGCGTATTGCTACTCTTGCTGCTCACACCCCTGTTTTGCAACAGACTTGTGAGGTTAAGTTTCCCTCCTCGGTGTACTGTACCAGCCCGGAACAAAGCGCCCGGCGACCGAGTTTGCACCAGTGTCTGTGGACAGTTAAGCTAAGTCCCCAGGGTGACAGCTAGTCGAGAGAGATTGGGTAATACTTCTGCTCGTAGCGAGAAGAGGTTTTCGAATAACCTGCCTGCGTAGTGCCAGCCTCTTTTATAGGGGAGGGGTCTCCGCCCTCCCTGGCACTGACAGACATGCCCCAGCCAATCCTGGCTGGAAGAGTGTAATACATGCTTCTGATGAGGTCACGCCCAGAGCATTCCCATAGTGAGACACGAAACGAATGCTATGAAAGAGAACCAGATATTTACAGTGAAAACTGGGTGCTAAATTTGGGGGAAAAAAAACTTCAACAATCCTGTCTAATAATAAAGACAGTTGCACAAGTGGCAGTTCAGTCTTTCAGGATAAGTTTTCTTGCCACAGACAACAACATTCAGAATATTTTAATATGCTTTTGGTGTTTCAGTTGCACCACAATTTGTTAAAGTCTTGTCTTTATTCTTATTTTTCCGATGGCTTTTATCTAATAGTGTAAAGAGACAGGAAGCCTTTCAAAGAAAGGAATCATGTGAAAACTGAAATCAGTGATAAGATCTATAAATATCTTGGATAATCCACCTTTCTACACAGATATGTTTCACATAATACGAGTCAACACAGTTTGTTGAGCCTGCAAGCTACAGGAGACAAGTGCCGTTAAGAAGTTTGATATCTAACCTGCTGCACAAATCCTTTGTCCAAACATGAAAGATAATTCTTGCTTAATAGTTCCCAGGTGCAGCTGTGCTGTGGGCCAAAGGGCAAACAGTGTAACCATGAAACAATCTGCAGTTTCAATCTTTCCGACTCAACGAGTCAAATAAATGTGAAATTGTGAAATCCATTTAAGCTTACTAATATTTTATTTCTATGTAGAACTTGTGTGTTATGTAAGCAATGAATGAATACCCTCTAAAAAAGGCATGAAACTATGTTTTTTTTGTTTTTTTTCATACATTTACAGACCTTGAGACCACATTGTGGTACCTACTGTAACAACAGTGTACACTAACAGTGTAAAGATGAATTCCATACCTTTTTTATAGACATTCAGCAAAAAATCTTTTTGCAGATTTTTGAGCATGCAAGTTTATGTTTGCATCTGTGCACGGCTAACCTTGTACATTAGCAGGCTTTGTGGCATTTGTGAAATCACAGATTCTGTCCCACTGGTTCCGGACAGCCTCAGGAGTCATGGGTTGGTTCTTTTTTCTTACAATCTGGCCTTGTGTACGCTCCCAGCGCACTGCAAAGAGAGAGACGGGGTCACCACACGGTGAAAAACCCATACATACTGTAAGGGACAACCAGCAGCTAATGAATATTACAAATTCAGAGACGTTTCCCCCAGGAAAACTACACAGCACTTACATTTTCCAATCCATCCCGCACCGACCTGAAAAAGGGATCAAACATGAGGAATATGAGCAAACACACTGTGATATTACAAGGAAGATCATGTCCTCGTTCTCAGTGACAAAAGGAAAAAAAAAAATGACAGAGCTCTACAAGGGTGCAGGCTAGGAGAAAAGGTATTACTTCTGTGTATACCTCAAACAGGCTTCCAGTTTCCTGGCATTGTTCGTGACAGAGCCAGAGGACCAAAGGAGCAACGTACTCCGGCTTCAGAGACGCCACCAGATCTGAATAGAACAGAACACATACGTACATAAAAGAGTCTAACTTCTGCAGCATCTACATGTGTCCTGCAACTGCACCGAAGCGCAGCAAAGCACCCAGCAGCGCTGTGTATCGTTAGAACAGTGTTTTGGTTTGCCAACAGAGGTGATATACAATAATACTTAGAATGTTTATTATTTGATCAAGATGAGCTGAAAAGAAAAAAAGAAAAAACTGTTTTCAGTTTTATTGCCAGCGTATCCATCACCTTAGTACCCAATGTGTGTTATTAAAAAAAAGGGTCAGACATGGTTGAAAGTGAGGTTTCTGCGATGTGTTGGGTAGCTTTCACCACTTGTGCACCATGTGTCCATGTTATCTTTTCTCCACAGGCCGTCTCATCATTAATGCTGATAATGCCGATGAGAAAGGATCAATAATATGAGATGGAATTACATCCAAGCATGCTTAAAATAAAAAAGTAGTTCAAGAAAATAGTTTTGCAAGATAAAGGGAAGAGGACTGGCGTTGATTGATATTATCAATAAATATTGCAACTATATATACATTAAACATTATAAATTCATATATTGTCTGGGGTATATGTGTACATGTAGAGGTAATTTTGTATGCATGTAAACACGTGCACGTGTATATATTTTTATTGTAATTAGGAAAATGGGACCAATTCAAAAATGTATAGTTATGATTGCTTATTGATAGTTAAAAACGTAAAAGTAATAAAGTTTGTGCTACTCTTACTCTTTTTTTGAGCATGTTATGTAATGTGACAACTTTTGTCCTACTTTCGGTTGTTTTGTTTTTCCTTCCTTAGCAAGATGTCCGAACACCTATATAATAAAGCATCCTTTCTTTCATTCACCCATTCATAAAAAAAACATCACAACTTTGATCCCACCATAGAGACTGAGATCACATGTCTGCCTGTGAGTTTAATCCTTCAGAGCTGAACTTCTAAAAAGCACGAGGTCTAAAAGCAGCTTAAAATCTTTATTTAAAGAAGGGAAAAAAAAATCTGTATTTTTGCACAAATATTCCTAAAAGCTCATAACAAACACGAAAAGTCATGATGATAATGACTTGTTAAAAAAAACGCATCTCTAAACGTGTTGGATAGAAGTCAGAAATCTATCATAGCAAAAGCTTTTAATTCCCCCTCCAGTGAACAATTAAATATTTAACTTCCGACACCATATGTGCGCTGAAAATATCTGTACGCCGGTGGTGAGAAAGAAGCTATTCTGCTTCGCTGAGCCTGCCGGTTTTCAGCACGGTGAGCTTTGCCGTTTGTCTTCTTGAGTCAGTGAAAGCCAGCATATGGAACCAAGTCATTTGCCAAGGTGAGGCCATCCTGTGACAGTTGGCACAGTCAAGCATGACAGATGCTACAGAGACCAGCACGGCAAAGCAACTAAACCGTTCCTCCTATTAGTCACTTAATACCCGTCAGAGCTGTAGTCACAGAGCATGCATGATATACCCATGAAGTACTGACAAATGCTGCTTTTAGTGTCTGTTACTTCTTTTAGCATAATTATTTCAATTTTTTTTGTTTGCTGTAACACTGTATCATGTATGAATGACTTGTTCTGAGCTTCATTTCATAACGGTGCTTGTGGGTAGTCAATGCGAAGCTATTTAGCACAAAAAAACAGTAAATGTTTCATGCTTAACATCTCCTTTTTTGTTTGAAAGCAGAGCTAGAAGGGATAAAAGGAGGCCAGAGCTGCCTGTTTGAATCAAGAACTAACAAATTCAAACTTTTAAAAGCACTCAGACGGTGCAAAATTTCATTATGGCTGTTGACACAGCAAAGAAACCGCAGCTCTTGCATATTAGATGAAAATTTGCATGCCAAACGCCTGTGATGTTGCTTCAAATGTTGCAAATCCACTTTACATGGCCGTTAGACTTTCAGCTGTTCAAAAAAAAAAAAAAAAAGAAAAGCTGCAGAATAAAATGCATTTGCCTATTTTGACCAGACCCAAAATAAATACCAGAATACCAGCATAGTGTGGATCATTCAGACCACCTATCATACAATCACGCATGACGTTTTGTAAATCTGCTTACCTGGCGGCATGACGGTCTCTGTCAGACGTGACCCAGCCACAGGAGCTATAGTGTTGCAGTGGATGTTGTACTTGTGGCCCTCAATTGCCAAGGTGTTAGCCAGTCCCAGCATGCCAAGCTTGGCAGCGCTGTAGTTGGCCTGGCCAAAGTTACCATAGATGCCTGCAGCTGAGGCAGTCATGATGATTCTGACCACAGAAAAAAACCCGAGGCAACCAGTCAGGGTTAATGCAAAGTGACAGGCATCGCTATGGAGTAATATGCAACTGCGATGGCCCACACACAATCACACAGCAAAGGACACGCTTTTCATGCATGCATAAACACCAGCAAGCATTCATATTTCAGCATGTATTTGTGTAATAAAAGCCCATTAACGTTTACAAGTGCTTTATCATGGATACGCAACCGCAAACACTATCATCCACTTGATCGACTAAGCATGTAAGCATGTGTAATGTACATGTAAAAGTAAGCGCGCGTCCACATAGTCTGGCGCTTGTGTACACAATCTCACGCAGAGAAGTTCACCTCAGTCGAGCAGAAGTAACGAGGTTAAGCGTCAATGCCGCGTTAACTGCAGGAGACATCTGCAACACGCCACCTCTCTGGTCTTAAGAAAGCAGCGATCCATATCAAAGCATCTCATATGGCGCATGGAAATTGAAATACCAAGAAACTGGCACGGACAAAATATTTTTCACATGAACAGCTTTTATGTGCCGAAGTCATTTACAGAGGGCAAATTTCAGACCGTCAAGTGTTTTCAGGAGATTTCGTTTCCATTTGTTCTGTAGAGCATCACGTGATAAAATGTGTTAGGGGAGCTGGTACAGAGGATGAATATGCCCACTATGTGTGAGCCTCCATGCTTTGAAATGGTGAGAACAGAAGCGCCGGGTCATTGACATTTCTCCCTTTCATTGCTGCATGCAGTGGCTTCTCCTTTGAATGCGCCATAAATTTTCCTTTGGGGTGACTGCACACAAAGATTGAATTTCTAGACAGCACATGAGCAATGCATTAAAAAAAAAAAAAATCATTTTTAATTGTTTTCTGCTTTGTAAGTTATTTGTTGTGGAACTAAATCCAAATAAACCTTCAGCAAAATATAACTTTAAAGTAAAGGTAGACTTCCACTGAAGCTGAGCAGCTCATGTACACTGATGAAGAGCAACTTTTACCCACATTAACACGGGAACAAAGCAGTGTGTGTGACCTTCCTCTGCTAATTACAACACACAGCAGGCATATCTAAATAGGGCCCCTCATTGCAGAACACATTTCTTACTTGTCAGAGAAGCAAACAACTGTGATTAATAAGAACATTAATGACCATTTAGTTCCAGAGCGCAGCCATCAAGAACATTATTAGCAAACAGGTCAAAATGTCTGATGAGGGAGGGGGGCTGTTAGCAAATTGCAGTTACATAAAAATGCATCAGATATCTGTCTGCAATGTCTTCATTTTCCCTCCACAGGTGAACAGTGCCTTGAAAAAAAGATCAATACAAAGCGCATCTATACAACCAGAGATTATCCACATGATTTTTCACCTCTCGTTCAAGAAGCTTCTCAAGGTAAAAAGCAAGACATATTCAGCTCTACCAGTGAAGATTACTGATATGTTGTGTTGTTGAAACACGCCGAGAATAATTAGAGTCTGCACAGCGACAGTATGTTTGCTTCTCACAGATTAACCTACAATGCAGCAGAACCAACAAGAGTAACTTTCTTCCCTTCTTTTGTAATTTACATATTCATATCACAACTGCTGTCATGCGGCTTTATAAGTATGCAGATTTGACAATATTTTAAACCATGAGGCCGATAGCAAGCGATATGTTAACAACTGTTAAAGTCGATAACATGATAGATGCAGATATGCATTATTTTCTTCATTTATACTGAGATGACTTCAGAATGAGTCCTCACCTCACAGCATTTATCACTCACTGATATCAAATACCGACTTAGTCTGTGTGTTCTGTCATTACATTATATTATATTATATTATATATTCATGCATTCATCATCTTAACCGCTTTGTCCATTTAAGAGTCCATTTAACGGTGAAGCTGGAGCCTATCCCAGCAGTCTTTGGGCGAAAGGCAGGGTACACCCTGGACAGCTTGCCAGTCCATTGCAGATTTTTATACATTTGAACAACCAGTGGTTTTGCTAGTTCTCCCGCTTAGATATCATGGAGGAGTCTGAAATTTTCATCTTAGGTGCATGTCCACTGTGAGAGATGTAATCTAAAAAAAATCTGGAAATTACATTGGATGATTTTTTTTAATAACTTATTTGTATGTTACCACTGCAAATAATATTTGAACACCTGAGTTGAGTTTATGAAACTTTTTTTTTTTTTCTGTTATTCCCTCACTGGATGAAAAAAAAATTTCTTTTTTTTTTTTCACTGTTTAACCGAAAAATATTAAGCTACAATTAGTGGTCCACATTTATTAATTTATTATGAAGTTCGACCAAGCTAATATGACTGTTAATCCGTTTACCTTACAGACTGATTGGCTGTGCTCCTTACCTGCCAAACTTTTGGTTTTTCATGTGATTCCAGGCAGCTCGAGTCACCAAGAAGGAGCCTCTTAGATGAACCCTTTGAATGAGGTCTGAAATGCAGAGAGGCTCCATTGGCACAGTGAACACATAAAAAGGACAAACATTTTAACATTTACAGTGTATGAATCAGAGCCAATTCCCTTTTTTTTTTCTTTTTTTTTTTTTATAAACCTCCCATAAAAACTATGTATATTTATAGATATTAGATACTAAACTTATTTAGTTAAAATAAATTATAATATATTATTATGTTTACTGTTATACAAATGTGCATCCTTCTTCTTGTACTGTATATGTGTTTCAGATAAATAAATATAAAAAATAAATAATACTAATATGATGGCGACATAAACAAAAGCAAATAATGTGCCAACATGATGACGCCTCGCGAGTAAATGAAACTGAGGTCAATGTAAGCTTTTTTCTTTTAATGACACCTTTTATACAAAGAACTGTTGATCAAGGTGGTTTTAAAAAGAGGCTTCAAGTCTTAAGTAGCACCCATAAAAAAGAGATAGATAAGCATGAAATAAAATATATAAATAAAAGATAATATAATCACCCCAGTCCAAATCACTGGTCCGGGCAAACGATCTGTCGCGGAGTATCCTAAGCAATGTAAAGCAAAAATAACGGTTGTTTGGTTTTTTTTCACCTTCAGCCAAAATTTCTCTTTTATATAATTATAGAGGGAAATTCTTCTATTAAGGTAACAACTGGAACAGGCTTTTTTTTCAATGTGATTATTGTTATTAAAAGGACTTACCCAGCATTGTTTACAACAACATCTGGAAGAGAAGAATATAACCAGATTAACATCTCTGACAACTGGCTCTAAGTATCAACACTCAGGATTCCCATACAGACATAATACACACCTATTCTTCCAAATGCATCCAGGGCTGACTGGATCAGCTTTTCTCCATCTTCAACAGTATCTGGACATAGATTAAATTAAATGTCACTTTCCTAAACGGTGTGTTTTCAGGTGACTGTCGTAAGATTTTACTCTGGGCTCCATCATTACTGGCTGCATTTCTAATACAGAGGTATGGCTATAAAAACAAACAGGGAGTGTGGCACATGAGAAGCATGTTGCTGTGAAAAAACAGAGCCGTGATAGCCTCCAACAAATTCTGTTTGTGGAGAGATGATGCGTGGCGCAACATTTTTATCGATCGCCCGTTTTGTTTGCGCCAAAGTGGATAAAAATATATCTCAAACAAATTTGGCATGCTCAAAATTGCCAAAGAAACTAGCTGATCAATGTCTTGTTTTGTTCTCTAAAACTAGATCCCCCAACCCCTCCTCCCCAAGTATGTGAGAAGCACAAAGATGAAGAAAACGAGGCGAGATGCATCTATTTTCAGTACTCACTAACAGTCTTGTCAGTGAGCACGACGGGAAAGAAATCAATACCATTTTTACCAGTGTTGTCCAAAGTCGGTCCTGAAAGGGCCGCATTCCTGCAGGTTTCGGATGTTTCCTGCAGCAACACACCTGAATCCGACTGATAGGTCAACATGGTTGATTAGATGCTACTGAGGATATTCATTTAATGTGAATCAGAGTTGGATCAGGAAGGCATTTAAAACCTGCAGGATTGTGACCCTAAAGGACTGGATCTGGAAACTTCTTCATTACATAACTTACATAATATGGGAAAAGCAAGGTGGATTTTTTATTAAATGTGACTGAAGAAGAGAATAGAGAAGAGAATATATAGTTCTCACCATAGTTTGCCACAGCTTTGCCTCCCTTTGCTCTTATCTCTTCCACCACCTTATCAGCAGCAGCAGAACTCTTTCCACCCCCTTTCGTGTCTGCTCCAAGGTCATTCACTGTATTCCAAGAAGAAGAAAAGATTAGCAATAATGGAGAGATTTCTGCAATTCTCCATAAGTGATTATCTAAAGAAGAGACCTGAGTTAAGCTGAGTGTGTGTCAGGGTTAAGAGATTAGTGCAGTCCAGGGAGCAGTAAACATTATTACTAATATTAGCTTTTGTTTATGGCATAATCTGGAGCTGTTGAAAAGTTAAGAAAATTAATATTACAGTGGTGGTCAATGCAATGCATGCTTTTCAAATACCTGGTGAAGCATAATGTATGTCAATGTAACACCTCTACATATTTAGTAGCAGTCGTTTATAGTCATATTTTTCTGCTTAAGTTAACATGAGACCTAATGAGTCTTGAATTAATATTACTGACACCAGACATGTCAGCAAAGTCTGTGCCAATATTTGTATGTTATACAGAATCTGTGAGTAGAACTGCATTTAGATATGTCATATCAGATTATTAGAATAGTGTGTTTACTACCGGAAATCTGACTTAAATGGTTATGAATAGATTCAGTGTTTTATAAACATAAAAAAAAAACTGTCATCTGACATTGTTTTTAATATTTTTAAAAAATTGATGTTACATAAATACCTGAGAATGGATCTATATTACACTGACTTGGGAATGTCTCTTCAGAATCAAACTGAAGGAAATTACTTGCGATACCAAGCACTAATTCCTACTTCAGAACACATCTGACTAGCGGTGGGAAAGTCAAATCCGAAAAATTTAAGAATCGGGATATTTTCCTTCACAATTTTAAAATCGATTTTTTTTTTTTTTTTTTTTTTTTTTTTTTGGTTAATCGATTTTATTGATTTTTTTTTTTTTTTTGTTAAAAATAATTTTTTTTTCCAAATAAATAAAAATAATCCCTTATAAAATTCATTTTTACTGTTTTTATTTTTGTTTTAACTTGTCTTCTTGGGCATTATAGCAACAGAATGATGGTGTGGCTGCTGTGTTGTTTTTTCCTAACTGAAATCAAGAAAAATGACGAGCAAAAAGAAAAAGAAAAATTCTATACATTTTTTGTTTTTAATCTACAAAAATCAGCATTATTAAAGAAGTTTGAGAATCGCAATTTAAATCGAATTGGCGCCCAAATAAATCAGGATCGAATCGAATCGAGATAAAAACATATTGTCACAGCCCTACATCTAACCATGCAGTTATGCAGCTGCAAGGTTGTTGCTTTCATGTTATGCCGATGAAGATCACTGCTGCTTTTGTGCATGTGTGTCCATCAGTAAGAAATAAAAACCTACAGGAAAAGTAATATATTCATACTTTATATCCAAATACAAAAAAATCTGCCCTGTTCTTGATCCATCTCTAGATGTTCTAGAAGCAGTGGGTTTTTTTGTTTGTTTGTTTGTTTTTTGTGTTTTGGGAGGGGGGAGGGGTGCAGTTAGGAAGGGTCAATGGCCTTGCTCAGGGACTCACAGTGGTTTATGCATGATCGTACACTCAGTACTCAAAAATTATCCATGATTGATAACCTTTACTCTTCTGAATAGAACTTGTACTTGACATCATTATTGATTTACTAATATTTACCAACAACAGAGGCGCCTCTTGCAGCAAAAGCCAGTGCATATTCTTTGCCAAGGCCTGTAAAAGAAAGTCAGAATGAAAAACCCTAAACACACTTTAACCCTTTCCACCAACTCCTGTAGTTGTTTCATGTGCCCTTTCACACATTTTCCTCTGTCATCATATGCTGTTGAGATAACTGTACTTTGCTCCCCACGTCTTTTATAGTAACAAAAAGAAAAGAAATGCTACTTTACATAATAGTGCTGTGCAGATTGTAAACATGGTGCAATCATAATGTTACTTTGAGTTTGAAAGTTGCAGCTTTGTCGCCAGTGTTACGAATAAAAAAAAAAAAAAAAAAAAAAAAAAAAAAAAAAATTAAAGCCTGCATAACAGCTGCGCACCAACTACAGCACAGAGAAAGCCAGCTAATTCGTGTTCTGGCTCCTTTTACAACTTTTCTCACCTACTTCGCAACAAAAACACAACTAGCGATTAGCATTCCATGCTAACATTACATAAATCTGTAGCAGTGTCAGAACGACTGATATCGCTGCTAAAGGTGATTTTACCTCCTCCAGCGCCAGTGACAAGAACGACTCTTCCCTCGAACGATAAAGTCATAGCAGTCAAGTTACAGTCTGTGTCAGGTCGGTGCAGGATCAGCGGTCAGATGTTCAGCATTGACAGGAGAGGTGAGTTCCTGCAAGTTCCACTTCCGCCTTTACGGAACGACGTTTTCAGAACTGACCAATCAGAGGTCAGGACATAGTTACACTGCTGTTTATGATCTGCGCACTTTGCTCTGGTGTTGTCAATTCTCTGGACTTATTATCTTGATATTATCGCACATTTTAACAATGTGATGCACTGACCATCCTTTTTTTTTAAAAACTGTAATAGAAGAATCTTTGCTTTTTCCATTAAAAACACTGAGCATGTTGTTTCTTGTAGAAATCAGAATCAAAAAGACTTTTTTATTGCCACTGTCTGTGAACAACTCACAGTCTAGGAACTTGTTTCGGTGATAAGGTGCTGAATAATAAAAATAATTATAAAAACACTCAATGATAATATAAAAGTAGAAATATAGCTATTTTACAACTATTTTACAAATAAGGTAACTTTAGACTTACCAGACGTTTAAATGTTTTAGTTTGAGTTAGTTTAGGTAAACATGTCATCCTTTACAGGATATGTCAGAAGCACAGTTAAGCCTTTGTTACGTATAAATGTTACTATATGTAATATACACAATGCTGTAAAAATAGGTAACTGCAAGCAAAATCTTCCAAATGTGGAAATATGTAGGCTTACATTTATTTTGGATTAGAGGAGGAAAAATAACCCATAAAGATTTTATAAAGGATTATCAGATGATCATTATTATCAATGCATGAACAAGCATTTACACAACGTATACAGTAAACTACATTTACATGCATATATTCTTGGATACTGTATAACAAGTTTGTTTATCAGTAGATTATTTTCTTAGTTCATTAGCTGCTTTTTTATTCATCACAAATAAAAGAAATGATCAACAATGCAAGACTCTAAATATGCCCTCTGTGGTGCACCTGTGAACAGCATTACTAACATCAAAAACACGGAAATCAGTCTTAGTCCAAGAGACAATTTACATTTACAATAAAATCTCAGTCAAATCATTATATCACCAACATGTTATTGCTCTCTTCCCAGATTCATGACTTAATCTCGAAATAAAGTGTCATTTGATAAGAAATCATTGATGGTATACATTTAAATGTTTAATTAAAAAGCGGCAAATCAATTTCAAAGCTGAAACCATATATTGTTTCACATTTTGCATAAAACATATTTTGGGATTTATGTTTTTTGTTCACTCATGTTCTGCTCTCTGATCTGTTTTTCCTGCTATTTGAAATGCACTTACATGTTAGTTTGATATCCTGCCTCACAAGTCTTTTTGGCTAGCTGTTTTATAAATCCTTTTGTTCATTTACACCTTCCTACTTCGTGCGTCCATCTAGCTTTGGTATTCCTTTTTATCTAACCCTTGATATTCAACCTACACTTTAATTTAAGCTCTGAGACCTGTTCTTTCTTGTATCTTGTCTTATGTTTTTTGTTGTATGTCAATACCTTTTTTTTTTTTTTTTTTACAAAAAAAAAAAAAAAAAAACATCAATAGAAAAACTTGTTCTGAACTGTAAAAGCACATTCCAAAGGAAAATAATGGGACAAATCTCCTTGAGTTGAATTTTAAGAGGACTCGCTCAAGTGCAGAGCCTTTGACCCCCATACCACCCCTAAAAGGTAAGTGGACCCTCAAGAGCCATCCCATAGACCATTAAATTAGGGCTGTCTGACATATGGACTGTCCTTGTACAGCACTTTTTTTTATTCATGTCTGACCACTCAAAGCATTTCATACATTGTTCAATATGATGTTCTGCATCGACACTAGCATGTTCTAAATCATAATGCTGCATTCATAAAGCATCATCTCACCAACTGCCTACATTTGTGATTTTTTTTTTTAACTGAATACATGCTATGAAGCACCAGATGTGACAATTATGCAAAGTTCAACAACCAAGAATGGTGAAAAAAATGCTGATAAAACTGATGATTTTGCTCAAAGCAAATATTTCTTGTCATCAAGAAAGTGTAAGAATGCAGCAAAGATTAAAGCATTCATTGTGGGTTCATCTTCAGTGAACAATTATTGATTAAAAAGAATATAATTTGTGATGGGCTTTTACCAAGCATGTAACATTAGATGACTCCCTTAGTTGTCATAATCAGTTTAGAAAAAAAGACCCTTAATCTAGACCCTTATATTTAAAATGTTTTATGCACATGTGCTGTCATGTTTGTAATAACAGGGAAACTTAAAAGAAAAAAAAAAAAAAAAGGTGGAGCTTCTAAAATTTATCCCACTTTCAGGTTTCTTTTACCTTTCACGAGGTTCCCGATGGTTCTTATGTTAAAATAATAGAATCCATTCGTCATTGTTTTGCGTTCATGCATTTAATACATTAAAGTTTTCTAATAACAAATAATTACAAATAAGTGATTGTTCCATTTCTTTCAGCACCATGGACAGCAACATTGTTTGCTGTGTGCTGTGAGCCACAACCTCAAGCAGCGATCACTTCATTTGCTGCTTTTTGTGATTTCTAAAAGAACTTTCTATCCTAAATTAGATGTTTCTGATTGCATCGACTACTTTCAGCAAAAACACAATGTTTCTAGCTGTAATCCATCACACTGCCATGCACTAATATACCTGCACATGACTGGGGAGGTTGCAGCGCAGGTCCAAATATGAGGATTCCCCTTTTTTCGCCACCCTTATCCCAGTCGGTGCCCCTACCCAGCCTCCCATCAAAATAATTTAGGGCTGCCCCTGGATATGGTTTAAATATGAAGATAAGCCTAAACAACCATTAAATAATGGTTAAAAAGCAGTTAAGTAACCCAACACAAATCTTGTAGAAAGACTTGAGTTGTGCTTTAAATTCTGTTCCTGCAAAAATAAGATTAAATTGTAAGTGATTCAAAAACTTCCAAGCACAGCTTTGTAAAAGTAAAACAAGACAACAACCAAGTGGGCAACCCTGCATGTTCTCCAGAACACAACCAGAACTGCTCTTCTCACCATATAAGTGTGAGCTGTAACATGTGGGAGCAAAACATTGCAATAATGTCAGTAGTGGTCAGAGTAGAGAGCGCGACGAGGAGGAGGAGGAGAGAGAGAGAGGAAGAGAGAGAGACAGAGAGAGAGAGCGGGGATGCTCTGCGCCCGGACGTCGGCTGCTCTCCTCAGACTCTCCGAGGAGGCTGCGATGGAGACAGGATGAAACTAGCGGGGTGTTTTTCAGAAGAAAGTGACTCTGGGGTGTCGTTACCCGCTGGTTTCATTATCAGAAGCGTCTATTTCGGAGAAGGAGGAGGTTGTTTCCATTTTGTCGATGCCTGAGGATTATGGACCCTCACAGTAACGACGGACCGTGTAATGGTTTGGGTTGCTGCTTAGTTGTTCCTCTTTCTGTTCTTCTCTAATGTAGCTAACACATTTTCTTTAACCTATTTTCATATTGGTTGTTTCTACCCCAAATGTTAAATTAAGCCTTCTTTAGCCGTGAAAGATGTTCTTGACACGTCATTTGTGTATTTTGTTGGGCAAAGACGCGTGTAGGTTGGCAAACCTGTGGCCAAGCGCTGCTTCACAGACAGTATGATACAAGATTTCCATATAAGCGTTATTTTTTTGTGTTTGGCTCTATTGCGCATGCCTAGTGGTAGATATAGAATGCTGCCCGACCGTCCTGGCCGTCATGTAGGAGCAAAAGTAGAAGGAGCGGAGGACTAAATAAACAATCATGCGTTGGCAAAGTGGCACCGTGGCGAGCAAAGGATTTGACTTGAGATCCTTCACGAATTAGCTTGTGCCATAATCTGAAGAATGTCAGGGACACCAAATGCTGAGACTGAAGGGGTAGTCTCCAAAGTACAAGTGAAAAAGGAGATCAAGACAATCGTGGAAAATCTGGAAACAATCCTGGGAGACCTGAAGGATGTTGCCAAAGAGCTCAAAGAGGTAAATCAGCTGGAAACTATTTATTTATTTCCTCTCCCGTCTTTCCTATTTGTTTTGTTTACAGACTTGGATTGTGTCTGCTCTTTCTAAGCATCCTTGTCTGAGAGAAGATGGGAGGCTGACATCCACCTCACTGGGGCCTGGAAATGGCACACACTCACTCAAACACACTAGCACATACACAGGCTGTGCTCCCCCCCCCCGTCTCCCCCCCCCCCCCCCCCCCCCCCCCCCCTGCCCACTTAATGTATGTGATCATTATCTCAAACATGAAAGACATTTGGCACAGGAGGATGAGGGGTGTGAAATGACAGGACAGCTTCTTCGCTCTGACTCACAAGCTTTGATGAAAGTGAGAAAAATGTAATCATAATTAATAATTAATGGACAAGTTGGTTCAACCACAAAGGCGCTTTTTACATTGCATTTCATCATCTAAATGCAGGCTGTTTGTTGCGAATTATCTCCTGCCAAATAATGGGAGACGTGGTCCTCCCTTTTTTTGTTTTTTTTTTATCCTCCCCCCTCCACTTATAATCTCTCTTGTGGCATCATTCTAAGATCTTCTACATCTTTGACTTTTTATAGCTTCTTCGAGATGTTTCTGTTGCTTTTACTTCCAGTCCTTGTTAAAAGTCAAAACTCTCCAAGCTGTCTGACTATCCGAATTTCAGGGATGCAGAGGCAGGGATGCTGATTAAGAGTCAGTAGGAAATATATTGAATTAGATGTTTAAAGATTTATATAGCAAGTTCCTTTTTTTATGAAGTCCATTTGTGACATATTTTCATGCAGTCCTGAAATCAGCATTTCCTTTTAAAACTAATCAGTAAATCCAACTCAGCTACAAGAATTGAAGCAAGCTGCAACATTGCCTGCTCTCGTGTTTACATTTTCCTACAAGTGACACACCGGGCAGCCAGGCTGCTGTGCCAAACCTCTCACCTTAACATGACAAGCTGTCATTTTAATAAAGTCTCTTTGCATACAGCCTCTGCTGCCTACATCATGGATGGCTAGTCGACACAGCATCTGTCTCCTCCTGCCTCCCTGCTCCCCTTAACTCTTTCTTTTCTTTCTGTTTTTGCAACTTGAGCCTAACGAGACTTCTTTTGTCTTTCTTGCCAGTTTATAGTCCGTCACAGCAGGCAGCAGGCATCTGAGTTCAGTCAGAACAAGAAGGGCATTGTAATCTGCCTATTTTGATCTTTTCTTTTTCTTTTTCTTCTCTTATGTTCCTTGCAGGAAATTGGGTAGAGGATGACTTATTCTGACACCGCTTACACATTAAACACATACCTCAAGGGGGTGTTACTATCAAAGCCAGTGTTTGGGGTATAATCCATTTGCAATGCAGTTATCTGTTATAAGTCACAGACAGGGCTGGAGCCGAGCCTGGCTCTTAGGAGGGACCCTGCCCAGATGCTTGGCACATCCGCTCTGGCTGCCTGGCCTACAGCAGCGGCTGCACACTGGGATACTGGTATTACCTCTTGTGTGTGTCTCAACAAATTATCCATTTAAAGACTGCATGGAGAGTTCAGCACTCTGCAGTCTCTGCACTACCCTACTTTCTCTCTCTTCAGTCACTCGCTTTCTTTCCTTCCTCTACTCATCACTCACTCCACTTCTCTCTCAGCCTCTTTTCACTTTTTAGGCAAACTCTTTACATGGAATATCGGCTATGAAGCTGATCTTAGATATTCTCACCTCAATTAATTTAGACTTTCAACATCCTCAAGACTTACAAAGTCATGAATGAAATGCTTAGTGTATCAGTTCTGGGCATCAAAGCAGTGACTTTCAAACAAAAGAAGAGACTGTTTGAAGGAGTTTTTAGTCCAAAGGGAGTATTTGGATGAACTTCTGAAAATGGCTTCAGAACACAGACATATCACTGAACAGGTTCTTGCAGATTTTAGCACCACTATTAAATTTAATCCACTATCCTAATGGTTTCCTGGACAGATTTTATTATTGTATCTATAGAATTGAAAACCATCCAGCCCCCTCTATTGTCAAAGCATTGTAGACATAAATGTGGGATGAAATAATTGTGTAGATCACAGTATATGACAGTGCACTGCATATCCCTCTTTAGTTGGTTGGTTGGCTTAAAAATAGATGGATATATGGATGGATGGATGGATGGATGAATGAATGGATATATGGATGGATGGATGGATGGATGGATATATGGATAGATGGATGGATGAATGAATGGATATATGGATGTATGGATGGATATATGGATGGATGGATGGATGGATATGTGGATATATGGATGGATGGATGGATGGATATATGGATGGATGGATATATGGATGGATGGATGGATGGATGGATGGATATATGGATGGATGGGTGGATGGATATATGGATGGATGGATGGATGGATGGACGGATGGATGGATGGATATATGGATGGATAGATGGATGGATATGTGGATATATGGATGGATGGATATATGGATGGATGGATGGATAGATGGATGGATGGATATGTGGATATGTGGATGGATGGATATATGGATGGATGGATGGATGGATGGATAGATGGATGGATGGATATGTGGATATGTGGATGGATGGATATATGGATGGATGGATAGATGGATGGATGGATATGTGGATGGATGGATATATGGATGGATGGATTGAAAAAATAGCTTCAATCGTGGATTTAATAGGCAAGTGTGATCATGTAGTCATTTGTGTTAAATGAATGTAGATTTTAAAGTGTTTTCTTATGTAACTGAGGATAACAACAGAACAAAAGAAGTATTTTACACTTCTGCCTTGTCTAAACCAAGTCCTGATAGAAATCTGTGTTCAATCTGTTTTATTTTGTAAAGCTTTTGTGCTCATTTCCTTTTCATACTATCCGAACTTTGAATTCATGAATGATATTAGATTCTAGGATGGGAGATTTGTTCAATTATTTGTGTAATTTTTCCATTGTGCTGATTTTAAATTAAAAAGACAGACTTTTCATTTAAAATATCCCCTTTTGTTTGCCTTCTACTGTTTTTATTCATCGTTGGCAATGGTTATGATTTAGAAATGATTTATTGATGTTTTTGTTTGTTTTGTCGTCCCTTATGATGTATTATATGGCCTAAATGCTTGTGATATTAAGTTGCTACACTATATTCCTTCAGTAAGAATCTGGCAGACTTCTTGGTTATACAATTAAGATAGCTCCCGTTTTAATTTAATCAATCTTACATAAAAATTTGTCCCTTCGAATTTGATCTCTTTAAGACCTGACCCATCGAAAACTGGTAAACTTTATTTGTCCCTTAAACAAAACATGACGAAAACTGTTTTAGGGACATTTACCTACAGTGTCAAAAATTTTCAGTGTCTGGCATCTAATAGGGGCAGAAGACATGTATAAGATTGTGTTCAACGGGACTTTAAGCAAAGTTTTTTTTGTTTTGTTTTGTTGTTTCTTTAGCTTAAAGTGGTCTAAAATGTCTCAGAAACTGCAAGTCATGCTGGGCTGTATTGGGTTAAATTAGATTAATTAATGACATTAACATGTAAGCAATAAATACGAGTTCTTATAAAGAGCAAATGTCATTTCCTGCCCTGAAAACTTCTAGTTTATTCATCATTCTTTCCCCCAGTTACCAGCTTTTTTTTTGCTTTTTTTTTTATAGCTGCTGAGATCATTGTTGGTGCTGCATCATCCTGTCATGTCACATTGTCACATAACCATAACCTCAGCCGTCACAGTGACCCTTCTTCTGTTTTCCACCAGGTTGTTCACGAGATTGACACGCTGACATGTGACCTACAACTAGAGGAAGACGGACTGACAGAGAGCTCAAAGACAGACACCCTCAACTCCAGCTCAAGCTCCACCACCACCACTACAACTGCTTCCAGCCTGGAAAAGATGAAGCTCTTTCCTGACGACTGCATCTTTAAAACCCAGGTGCCCCTCAGTCCGGTCCCTGCCAACCCTCCTGCTGTCCTAACTATACTCAAGAAACCACATCCTCCCCTCCCACCTCCAAGACTTACCCCACTGAGAGCTGAGGATCACAACATTAAGAATCTGCCTCATCCAACATTAGTCTTATCAGGGAATATATCCAAGGCTAACGGGTCTTTAAGGAACGGTGGCGTTTTCCCGCTGAAACCAAACAAGGATTTATTTTCCTCCACTCCGTGCTTCATTTCTGGTGAAGGTGGGATCCCTGAATCAGGTCTTGTCCCTACATTGCCCAGACCTATGCCACTTCTTCGCCATGAGAAGAACAAATGCCCCAAAGCCCCCAGCAGGGAGCCCCGCGAGAGGGAGCGTGTCCGTTTCAGCGAAAAGGTCCAGTATCACGGCTATTGTCCAGACTGTGACCTTCAATATGACGTTGACGACACAGAACTTCACTTACAGGCTGAGCTGAATGACTTAAGGCTCAGCCCCGTGCACTGCTGCTCCTCCTCCTCCCCACCTCCTTCTTTTTCTCATGAACTCCTGCTGGAAAATGGAGGGCTCTCAGTCAGCCACAGTTTCCCACCGACGACGAACACTCCTTTACCTTGTGTGCCTCCTCACACACCTTCCCTCAAGCCCCATAAAACAATCCTACGCAAATCAACCACCACTACGGTTTGACACCAAACGCCCCTGTCATGTTTGAACTTAAATGTTCTTGAACCATTAATAGTTTTTTCTATTCTATGAGCACTTTCTACTCCAGTTGAACTATGGATTTTCCAGACAGAAAGAGGAGTGGTTGGGGGACAGTACACAAAAGGATGGATAATGTGAGTGGAATGGAGAGAAAAGCATCGCTTTGGGCACTAACGCATAAACAGAGAGACCAGGACGAGGCGGTAAGTGGTTTGTACATGTATGGTCGTGTTTGTCAAGGAGGAAAAGAGCAATTGTTTGTGTGCAGCAATGCGTATCTGCAAGAATGTCTTCATGGCATTTAAACTGAGTTTATTTGTATTCATGTATGTATATGTCTTGGTCAATTACATGTATGGAGTGTGATATTTATCGGTTAGTGACTGAAAAACACCCTGGGGACATGTGTGTTTCTATAAAATTGAGACACTAACGAGTCTTCACCTCAGGGTGCTGTTTCTTAGAGGAGGCTGCGGCTAAATCATGTCCTTCTGGATAAAACAAGAAAAAAAAAAACCCAGCTTGCTTCAGGTCTTCTCCAAAACCTTAAAGATTTCCCCTTCCACTGACATCTATGTAAATACAAATGAGAAAACGTGAAGAAAAACTATTATGGGATGTAGAAATGGCCAAGCACACCTTCCTTAATTAACAGGTAGATGTATAAGTTCATTCTAACTTTTCCTTCGCTATCTCCCAGTGCAATCTACATTTAGCTGATGTTACAGACTGTAGGACTGAAAGAAGACAGATTTAATGAGAGAAAAATTACATGGTGGGCAAGGGACAAGACATGACTGAAGGCACTTTCTTCAACATTTTATGTAGCTGGATGTCTTTCCAGTAATTTCATCTTTTAAAAAAAAATCCAATATTGTCACTTTCAGATCTTAGAAATACTGTAGAAAATATTGCCACCCTCCATATCTTCTGAAACTAAATGGCCAGTAAGTGAATCAGTTCTGCTCTTAAGTAGAGATAATCCAGCAGAAAAAAAATGCTGTTCTTTATTTTCTTAAAAGAGAGCAAATCAGCATTGATATCATACCATCTCAGTCCGTCAGGGAGCAGTTGGTAGTCTCCAATTTATCAGCTTGTATTAGGAAGCATATTTAATAAAGCCTAAGTTTCCTGTGCCTGCAAGTACAGATAATGATTCTAAATTGAGTGTAAAGGAATACTAACCATATGTGTGTGTGTGTGTGTGTGTGTGTGTATTTGCAGGCCTTTATATTTCTATAGGTGTTTGTAAAAGCACATGTCAGCTCGACAGACTTGGGGAGACAGCATCCCCGCGGGTCAGATGAGAATAGTAGCACCTTCCTCCCAGCAATGTCCTTAATTAGCTGGATTAGACTACAGAAGATAACAGCACTGCTTCAGTGAGACTTTGTACCAGGGGTAGCCTTGACAAAGCTCAGAAACGCTGCCGCACATATGACTGATGATAAACAAAGAAAGTAACCAAAGAAAGCTGAAGAAACGGGGACAGGTAGTGAATGGTACAATGTGTGCAGGAGTGGTGGTATGGAGGCGGGGGGGCAGTTATGTTAGAAACAGTACATTTAATATGCATATCACATGCTAGTGCTGGGATTGTGGGTGTGGGAAGCTTGAAAGAGGCTGAGAAATTCATGGTATGAAACAGCACACAGTGATGACTAAATCCAACACATGACCTCACTGGCCTTACAATCTAAAATCAGCATCTGGATTAGGGATCAGTGGATATTCAACCATGAGAAATGAGACAAAGTGAGTGTGTGTGTGTGCGTGTGTGTGTGTGGGGGGGGGGGGGGGGGGCACAGCAGAGTGAAAGAGAGATAAAGGATGAACAGAAAGTGGTAGAGTGAGATAGAAACTATGGCGTTTTGAAGAGGCTGGTGCTGTTTTGGCTGCAGTGTGTCTGCTGCTAATGTGGCTGCACCCTCTTGATGATTTCTCTCGGTGTAAAACATTCACTCTATTTACCTTGTATTAGTGGATCCTAATGAGTTTGGCAACAGCGTCCATGCACACGCATACACATTAGCGTCGAACAGAATGGATTGCAGCCAGTATCATCAATATCTGGAACTCATAAGGGCTTTTGCTACTGTGACACTTCCTGCTAGTTAATGCACTGTTCACTGAACCAAGGAAATGGACACAGCAGACTTGGAATTGTATGATTAAGAAAGCATACTGAAAAAGATAAGGCATATGCGTGACTTTTTCTTTCTGTTTTTTGATAAAAGATATGCAACGTGTTTAAAATAGTGAAACACAATGTTTGAGAACACGTCTTTTCTCAGCTCTGTGCTTTTGAGTTTTTAATTTTTTTTTTAATGCTAACATTAAGATGAAACTTTTGTTGAAATCTTCAATAATACATGGTGACATTGGTGGTGTTTGTGCCTTTCCTGGTCCATATTAGTAGCATCCAAACAACCGTTTATCAAGTTAAATTCGACCGAATTAATTCCAACTTGATTTGAGAGCAGTGGGCTCCATGTATTGATGCCTGGGGAGCAGTTGTTGGTGGTGGGTTAGAACAATCCTTTCCTTGTGTATTAGAGGTGGGAAAATCAAATCGAAAAATTGAAAATGTGGATGTTTTTGCTTCACAATTTAAAAATAGATTTTTTTAATAAATAAATAAAATAATCTGTTATGAAATTCTAGTAATTTTTATTGTTTTGACTGATCGTTTTACTTGTCTTCTTGGGCATTATAGCAGCAGAATGATGGTCTAGCTACTGTGTTGTTTTTACTTAATTGAAATAGAGAGAAAAGATTTTAAAAAAAAGGTTTATACATTTTTTTTGTTCTTAATCTACAAAAATCAACAAAATCAAAGAATTGTGAGAATCGCAATTTAAATTGAATCGATTGGAATCAAATCTGGACAAAAGCATATTGTCACAGCCTTATTATGTATGTATAGTGACCTCCCTGATGATGGAAGGAGAAACTAATTGGACTTTTTCTCCAGTTGACCGACACTTACTGGAAAACTGTTTGGGTGCATCAGACATTATTAAATAGATCCATGACTTGTAATAAAATAATACAGAAACTACTTCTTCTCTGACCATGGGTGTAGGAGTTCTTCACTGTTTTTGTCAAAGGCTATCTGAGCTCTGATGCTCCGGGCTGGAGGATGAAGTTGTAATGGGCAGGGAGGAGGTGGATCTTTACCGCCTCCATCATGAGTCAAGACTGACTCAACTGCACTGACCTACTCCCTACAGCTCACCACTCCAGTGTGGAGCCCAGCTCTCTCCCTCTCTCTTTTTTTTTTGCTCTCTTTCTCTCTCTCTCTCTCTCTTTCTCACTGTCTCACTCGTTCTCACTATTTCTTCGTTTCTTTCTCCCTCTCTCCTTGGCTGATGCTTCACTCCCACTCAGCAGCATCTGTATGCAGAACATTCTCTTTGTGCACATTTATCTGTGTGTACATGTGGGTGAGGTTTGCTATTATTAAAAACAATTGGATGACTTTGTACAGTGAAAACTATCGGCAGCGTATCTGTGTGTATTGCATGTGAAAATACAAACAAGTTCAGTGATTTTTATCCTTGCAGAGCTGCAGATGCCTCATGCACCTCTTACCTTTGACTAACACATTCACTTCGGAGTAAGACTACGGATTTCTAGCTGTTAGACATCCAATAAAAGTAGACAAATGCCTCCAAATTTATCTATAAAACATTCATTTAAACATTTTATTTTGTTTCTCTGGTTTATTCATAACATAATACACCTATGTGTGGTTATGTTTCCATTGCTTATTCATTACTGTATTGTCTTCATCTGATTCTTCCAACCTGACAAGTCCACGGCACGTAATGAAGCTCAATGCATGTGCCGGAGTGAGACACATTTTGCCGGTGAATATTAATTAGCTCTTGTTTCTCTGCCTGATTGTTGGTGGTGATAGTCTGCTAAGAGACACAGTTGCTCTGTTTGCTCTGCTCATCCTCGTTCTGCACGCATCATTTACTCTCCTTTTTTTTCTTTCCCTCAATAAACTACATTTCATTATGATCGCTGAAAATAACAATGTTACGAGGAAGCATTAAAGTAAATGAAACAAATAATTGTGGTGCTGCATGCCAGCGGCATTATGTCTGTAATGAAGATACTGTATGCAAGGTTCATTAGAACACAAAATAGACATGACCTACATCGCCAAACACCAAAGCCTTCAGATGTAGATCTGGTGCACATTAGGAATAAATATGCGCTGGTCTTGGTGCCTCTATCCATGACTCAGACAAAGTCATGATGTGGGAAAGTGAGTGGGCATGTGTGTGTCGTCGAAACACTTGTGCACACTCATATGCATAAACTGAGACGCGAAACTGATACATGAATGCGTTTGATAGTGCGTGAGTACAAAAAGGCACTAATGGGCACTGATGCAGTCATGTGTGGAAGAAGAAGTAAAAGACTATGAGATGGTTGGGTGCAACTTAGAAAGCTGTGGTGGTGAAGCAAACTTAATTGCAGGATTTCATGCCCCTTTGGAGATTTCTAAAACTTAGAAGCATCAGCTGCACTGTTCTCTGGAGAGGTAAACAATATCTCAACAACTGGATCAGATTTGTAGAAGCCAGTGTGGCACAGATGGGGTCCTTTGCTCACTGAACTACTCCAGGCTTGACCAAGAAAAAGTGAAAAAAAAAAAAAAAAGTTGACAGCTGTTTAAGGAGGGACACTGGAGTGAGACCTCTGACGTCTCACAAAAAGGAAAGGTGTTTTTAATCCACAGAGGAAAATGTGCCAGACAGTTCAGTCACTTTTATAACTTGTGTTGCTGGGTGCTTGTGTCAGAGCAATGATACCTTTCATTTTATCTATGAAAATGGTGGTGCTGTGACTGTCAAGTAGTTCTCTTCTGTGCAGTTTTATATTCATACTAACGTGATTCCTCTTTTTCCTCTGCAGGGTCCATTGAGATACTTGAGCTCTGAGAGGAAGGGATGCTTGCATCATGCACCAATTGAACCTGGTTGATCAGGGAGGGAGCAACCAGAGCTGAGCTCAAACATCAATCCTCTTTTACATGAAGCGCTAATGGCTCTCAACTAACTGGAGACAATATCCTCTTGGACAAATTCATACTTTGACTTTTTTAGCATTAAACAGCTTCCAGGCACAACTGTACAAGAGCAAAACAAGGAGGGAAGTCACTGTATGGAAGAGCAGACTGATAAATTATATTGTGTTTGTTCACATAAATGGCCAAATTAAAGAATAGAATACTGCTGAAACCCTACCATCTAAAATTTGGATACGTTTGGATGAATCAGAACAAGCCAGGGTGAAATAACGTCAGCTAGTGCTTGATTGATGTCTACACAGACTTTTGCTCTGTGCATACTCAGATGGAAATCAATAGCTCCACTCAAGCGATGGAATTTGCCTTTTGAGAATTGTAATTGTTTGTGTGTGGAGCCCAATAGTTCTGCCTGTGAGCAAAATGCTGCTCTGCTGGACTGCAGATAAGGAGAAAATTATATTATGTTAGCGTGTGCCATATCACAACCGCAGAGTGTTTTTGTAAAGACCAGTGTTTTCAAATGAATGACGATGTGGTCACTGATCCGTGTCCAGACGTTATGTTCATTTTTCATCAATGCAATCGATTGGTGCCATGCATCCATGATTATCTCCCAGTAACATGCAGAGAGCCGGAGCAGTGTGGCAGAGTTGCAGCTTTAAAAAAAAAAAAAGATTACTGAAGAAGTAATAATTTGCATCAAATTTTTATTTCTATAAAAATCTACATGTACATGTTTGATATTAATATATTTCAGCCATTTTTCTACAGAGACTTTAACATTTTAAGAGATGATATTTTTGATATTGTGTTGGATGACTGAGGGTTTTTTTTTTGTTTTGTTTGTTTTTTTTTTTTTTTACAAAAGCTGACATTCCCTCAAGTATATGTTTTCAGCAGGACAGAGGAAATAGTTATTTACACATAAAGAACAGTGTTTGTCTGTTTGTATGGATAGAAAACTAAAAAGCGTACAGACTGGGCTGTGTTGTGGAGGCGGGGAGGGGAGTAAAATGAAGATGTAAAAGGGCATAAACCAAATAACTGTTGTGCTTTATCAGAAGGGAGTTATAGGACTGAATGAATGCATGAACAACTCTTCACTTTGTCTTGCCATCACTGTGTTTTTCCTATGCATTTCGATGGAGAGGTGTCTGTTGGTGGTTCCAACATGCAGGGTGCTCTGCTCTCCATTATACAGCGATATTTAAAGGTATTCTTTCTCATTTTCCCATATGATGTTCATCAGGTTAATCCGGCAAACATAATAAACCTGAAAATATTGCATTTTGCTTTGGCTAATAAGTCACTGTTTATGGGATAATAACAGTATTAGTGATGAAACAGAGTTTATTATTCAGCACATTTAAAACCCTTTATAGGGTCTAAATCAATATTTAAATAAAAAATAAAAAAGAATGATATCACTTAAAGCAGGTCATTATTTAATCAAAGGTTGATCTTCATGTTATTAGGATGGGAAGTGTTTCCTGGTGAGCAGCATTGCTCTAACACACACATCCTGTCACCATAGGAGCACCACATTTATAAAGTCCACCTTGTTGTTCCTGCTGAACACAAAGACTGAATTCATGGCCAAACTATGGATCAATAATACCAGTTCAGAAGATGATTAAAGCGTCTCAAAAAGTTGTCAGCGATATTTTGTTGTGTGTTCACAAACTGTTTGGAAAAAAATACTTGTGAGAAGTAAACACTTTGCACTCAATGCTGATGTATGTGATTGCTTTAAATTGGAACAGTGTTGATTTTTTTTTTCTGTCCGTGGCCGTATAGACTAATCTTTCACAGTGTCATGTCTCTGTGAACTGAGTGCCAAACAGAGGAAATTAAACCGACTGTGAGAGCATCACGCTTAATCAAAGTCATAAAAATGTGGCGCAAGCAAATACTCCAAAAAGAAAACTACAGTAAATGGCATTAGCAGCAGCATCTGTTAGCTGATGTGATAACAGTCTGGCGGCGCTGAGGGCCATAAGCTGTCCACAGATGATATTCTAATGAATTCATGGTGGCTTTTCATGGTCATACAGACTATGACACAGGCTGCAGCCGGCAGCTCAGCACTATTATAATGAAGGACAGGGTTACAGGGACAGGGCAGCCATGGCCTAAAGGACAAAGACAGTTTTCAAACTGAAACATCTTAAGTTCATATCCATGAACTGGAAAAATCTGCTGCAATATGTACATCGGAAATGTATGTTTGATCTACTGCCGTGATGCCCTCAAGCAAATAATAGAGGTCCATAAATGTCTGCAGCTGTACTGAGCAGACAGTCTTTACTGAATGGGAATTCAATTCTTTAAAAACGTCAAACAAAAGGTAATTTAAGTACATTTGTCCAAAGTACAAAACAACTTTTTGAGCTAAATATTAACATTTCTCCCACTTAGTTGCTACAAATTTTGCTGCAAGATGTATCATTGCATATTGGGTGTTTCTCAATATAAGTTACGCTGTAAATAATACAAGTGAACAGTTGCTATCGGGCAATCTAGACTAGTTAAAAAGAGTAGTGGAAACTTGTGCATGCAATCTAAAAGCATAGAACAACCTGTTTCTGTTATTCTAATTACATTAGTCCAGAACTACAAGAAAGAAAGAAAGAAAGAAAGAAAGAAAGAAAATGAGTTATACATCTATAAACCCCTTCCTGGTACTGTACCAGAGATGCTATATGGGGGGGTTAGGAAGATATTAAGGGCCCCACGACTTGATAGAGGCCCAAAAAAAGAAAATATATAGCAATAATATAGCATTAATATAAACTGATAAACCATTTATATTCAAATAACCTAGTTTGAGGTGTGCACTGTGATTTAACCCTTTATGGGGCACTCAATTAAATACCTTTAAATTAGAAATTTTTACTTAAAACTGTCCTTGTCTGTACCAAGACCTCCATTCTGTTGTAACATTAACTAAAAAAAGAAAACAAACAAATAATAGTTTCATGAAAGAAAGTTTCATATGAAAGAAAAAGTGATCAAAAATAGTCACTTGCCCCATAAAGGGTTAACACAGCCCTAGATAATTATTAATCTATGAAAAGCTATTTTTTCAATCAGCTTGAAGCAATTGAAGCAAAAACAAAAATCTAAAATTTGCGATCAAGTGCCATTGTCTTTCATAGGGCCAAAAAAGTCCTGTACTGTACATCCAGGCAGGTGCAGGAAAAGCAGGAATCTGCTCCAAATACCACCTTTCCAAGGGCAAACATTGGGTACGCCTGTTTTAAGTTCCAGCATATCCGGAAAGGGGACGCCTCCGTATCATGTTGATGTAGCTCTACGGTATCACCGCCCGGTCCAGCTGGCTGCCGAAGCCAACGTGTAACCCGCCGGCCTGTCACGTGACAGGGAAGAAACGACACCCCCCAAAAAAATTAAGGAAGGAAGAAAGAAAGGAGTGGGGTAGAAAATAAAATAAAAACTAACAACGACAAAATGGTTAGTCTGCTAGAAAGCGGGAAGTAATAACTAGCTAAAGCCAGCTTGTCAACAAGAAGACTGTTGTCATAAATAACTTGAGTGAGCCGAGCACAGCGCTGCTAAAGTCGCAGGAATGCCGACGCTGGATGCATATTTGTGCTTCTCCAAAGTCGCCGAAAGCATTTGTAGCTAGTTGGCACATAGACGTGTTTCCGCCCGGTGCGGGGCTCTTTTTATTAGCTGTTTTTTTTTTTTTGTTTTTTTTTTTTTTTTTCCCTGCTGAAACAGTGTTTGTCGGCTGGGACGTATTCCCTCAAAGTGCTGATGTGTCAAAAGCTTGTGACCCATCATCCCGCTCGAGACTGAATCATTCGGCCAGACGCGATTAGCTCGCGGAGGAGGAAAAAACAGCTAATCTGCAGCACGTTAGCCTCGTACGGACCTGGACGTTTCAGCTCCTTATTTCGGTTCAGGTCAACTCGTGTATGTAGCCGGTGGAGGAAACCTAAATGACTAACAACTCGGAACATTTGTTTGTTTGTTTTTTCTTGCCCTAATTTGACGAGAGAGACAGAAGACGGTGGAAACTTGAAACCCAGTAACCTCCAGATGTGATGGGAGGACTGTGGTGGATGTCAGCTGGATTTGGGATAAATATGTAAGTTACAATCTACTTCAAATATGTAGCTCTTTTTTTTTTTTTTTTTTTTTTTTTTTTTTAAACCAAAAACACATTGTCCATTATTTGTCCAAAACGTAAAAAAAAAAAGTTCTAAGAATTACTGCAAAGGTCTCCAGAATAATGAAAATTTGTCATTTTATTTATTGTTGGCTGCACACAAAGGAGAAAAATTGGGGAGGGGGTAGCTTTATCTATGTTTTTACCATCTGCCTGTCAGAAAGACATTCCTTTAGCTGGGACTAAACAAACTGACAAATATAAAATAGTTTAATATAAAATAATATTCATGGACCAGCAACAATATGAGTTACAAGACATTTTTTCTATAATGCTGCTGATTTAAGGATACTGGATAAGTCAGGACTAACTACTTGTTTTCCAAGAAAAGGTGGGTGTCAAGAAGAATCTCTTTAAAAAGTTAAACGGAAAGAAAAGACTGAGTCTGAGGAGCGGTATTCTGCTGATCCAGACTTTACGTGTCTGTGTCTGTTGGAGCTTTTTTCCTGGTGGAAAGGGGCTTTTTTTCCCCCCACTCAACCCCGCCAGCATATTCAGGATGGCTATGACAGCTGATGTTCAAAGTTGAGCATGGGGGGTGTCCTTTAAGAAGCTTGAAGAACTCATCTTTTCTGATAAAAAAGACAAGAAAGCTTTTCTAAGATGAGTTAAAAAATAACTGTAGTCACACAGAATATTGTGGTAAAGCTTGTTAGAAACTCTTCTTGCCTCATATACTGTACTTTCTTTTGTGTTTCCACATATTTCAGTAAATCGCAGCATCTACTTCTCATTTTACTGACAAAGGATAAGAAGAAACAAGGAATCCAATCAAAA
The DNA here is from genome assembly GCF_933228915.1 of Telmatherina bonti. Classification (NCBI taxonomy): domain Eukaryota; kingdom Metazoa; phylum Chordata; class Actinopteri; order Atheriniformes; family Telmatherinidae; genus Telmatherina; species Telmatherina bonti. Next base: position 14,312,328 of record NC_136611.1, read on the forward strand.
ATTGATTTTTGCTTCACAATTTTAAAATAGATTTTTTTTTTTTTTGTTAAAAAATCTTTTTTTTTCTTATTCTTAAATAAAAATAATCCATTATCAATTTTTCGTCATTTTTATTGTTTTTATTGATCTTTTCACTCATCTTCTTGGGTATTATAGCAGCAGAAGGATGATCTGGCTACTAACTTGTTTTTTTACTTGTTGAAATAAAAATAAAAAAATGACGAGCAAAAAAAAAAAGTTTTTGTACAATCTTTCGTTTTTAATCTAAAAAAAATCAGCAATACCAAAGAATTGTTAGAATCATAATTTAAATTGAATTGGCACCCAAAAAATTCAGAATCGAATAGAATCGGGACAAAAGCATATCGTCACAGCCCGAGTGTTTTGCGGATGAACTTGCTCCTGTGCATCATTGTTTTTATTACTGACCAAGAGAAATTGGATTAGCAGTTATTTATGCAGTGAGTAGGTCTGAGCCCTAGTTTACTGCTGCACATGTGATTTCACAGCCTTAAACACAACAGCAAGCCTTTCATGCTGACCTGCTTTAGCAGTGGATCAGAACGTCTGATTGTGTCTACTGCCCTTTGCTGTAACTGGTGGAAGGGAGGGCAAAAACACTGTTTGCACTGGTATGACAGCTCAGTGGGGTGGAGGCCAGCACATGTTGCGTTTGGATAGCACCTGCCCTTGAAGTGTAAACACTGCTGATACCCAATTCCCTACAACATGTTAAAACTTCAACTTTACTGAGGAATCTAACTTTGCGTTCATTCTTTGGCATCTAATTGTGGGTGTTTTTCAGGTAAAAGAAGAATCAGCAGTGGGAGAAGATGAAGCTGAATGAACGCAGCGTGGCGCACTACGCCACCTGTGACTCGCCACCTGACAAGACAGGCTTCCTGTTTAAAAAGGGTGAGCGCAACACCGCTTACCACCGCCGCTGGTTCGTCTTAAAGGGCAACATGCTGTTCTACTTCGAGGAGCGCGACAGCCGCGAGCCCATCGGCGTCATCGTTCTGGAGGGATGCACTGTGGAGCTCTGCGAGTCAACTGAAGAGTTTGCCTTTGCCATCAAGTTTGATTGTGCCAAAGCGCGCATGTACAAGATGGCCGCTGAGAACCAGGCAGCCATGGAGTCATGGGTGAAAGCGCTGTCGCGGGCCAGCTTTGACTACATGAGGCTGGTTGTGAAGGAGCTGGAGAGGCAGCTGGAGGAGATCCAGGAAGCTGCAGTGGGTGGTTTTATTGGAGGTGGAGGCCAACAGAGCAGGCCCAAGTCTTCCAGGCGTAATCAGGTGGCGCATTCCAGATCGGGTGCGTCCTCCTCTTCATCTTCTTCATCTTCCTTCTCATCATCATCAAGTGTCCCTTCCGTGACGGTCTCCTCCTCAGCCCAGAGGAGTTTCCAAGATGAGGTGCAGCTGATTTCTGGGTCCTCCAAGGAAAACGGAGTTGCATGGAGTAAGCCACCAGCTGCAATGGCTAACGGTTTTGTCGAAGGAGCACCATCAGGTGTGGCCTGGGAAGGCTGCGCAGACGCTGGGAACTCGAATAGCTACGGCGCTGATGGAGCGATGGCACCACCGGTGCCACCCCGGAGGAGAGGGGCGTCACTGGAGAGCCCGGTCTCTCCTGACACCGGCTGCTTTTCCAAACTTCATGACTGGTACGGCAGAGAGGTGGAGGAACTCCGAGTGCAGTGGCTGCAGAGCCAGTAAACAGACTATGGTGGATCGTGTTTTGTTTTTGTTTTTTTTAATTCCATGTGAAATCATTCCCTTCTTGTCATTCTGCACAGCGAGACTTTTTTTTTAAACGGACAGAAAGGTGAAAACACTAAAGTTTAACTGCAAGTTGATATCCAGTCACTGATTTTTAAAGAAAAAAAAAACTCCCATTTGCGACTGATTGAAAGTCTTGTCTGCCACAAAGGAATAAATCAACCCGAAGATAAACAAACAACGCTGTTTCACAGAGCAACCTACCAATAGTGGTTTGAAATTTGAAGAAAAAAGCCATTTAAAAAGCTATCTCATCTCATAAAACCATCACTTTTCCTTAAATTGCTTCAGCTCAGAAAAAAACATGCCGTGTTGTTGCTCCAGTCTTCAATTTATTCAGCATTTCTAGCTTCCAGCTATACTGTATGAACATTGAGGGGGGGAGCAGCTGGAAGCAGCTGCTCAAATAACCCCACTATCTTAAGATTTTTTTGTTGTTGCGTGCCGGAAGCCCACATGAGAAAACTGACCTGAAGATGTTGCACAGGACAAATCCACACAGATTAGGTTGTTGTGACATGATAACCCTGTGCCGTGCTGTCCAAGTTCTGCCCTCTTTGTTACCAAACTCTTATTATAGTGCTTGGATCAGGACAAGGAAAGCAGAGGAAATGTTTTAAAAATCAGGACAAGTAGCATTTCTTTCCTGTGGCTTACTGTAGTAATGTGAGCCAGTTTCTTCTCTATTCTCCCAGAGGGATGGATACCTCTCACCCTCGAGGCCTTGAGGTCGCCAACGTCGAAACATCCCCTCGACAGTCACTAGGGACTGCGATGGAAGCTGGACGTCATGCTCCGAGCCACACACCCTTTTATTTTTAGCCCTTGTTAGCCAGCAGCCAGATGATGCAGTGTCATAAGAGCGCTTGTCACTTAGTTCTTCTTTCCGTCTCATGTTCCAATGAAAGGAGGTAGTTTACCCTTAAACTTACAAGGCTCAAGTGTCATTTTACACAATCCTTTCATTTATTTGATCATAAGCAAGGATTGTTTTTACTACTACTTACCTAAATTTTACTAAGGGAGTAATACTGTTATCTGAATATATGAACGTCTGTCCACGTTTAAAGAAAGTTGGGTTTTTTTAAGCGATTGCTCCTGCTCTCTTGCTGATATTGTTTGTTTTACACGTGCCTTATGTGTTCTGCAGAACTGGTGTTGCGGCTGCAGCTACAACCACGTCTGTGATTTTCTTCGTACTCTGCTATTCTGTGGGTTTTTTTCTGCTCTTTTTGTCTTTATTGCCAAAGCCTCATCTTGGTGCAATCAGTCACTTTAGTCTACAACAATGCACAGTGCTGTCGTTCCTTTTTGATACTTTGCATGTACAGACATGGGAAGAGGCGGTGGAGCGGGGGATCTTTTTCTTTTTTGCCAAAAGGCTATTACTTAGAATTTGAGAAACGTTATCTTAAATTTGAGGTGTTTCAAATGCTCTTTTTACAGCACTGTTGTCAAGGACTAAAAGACTATATGAATGTGTCAAAATAACCATTTGATAATTATTGTTTCACAACAGTGCTATATGAGAAATGCACAGTAATATGTATTATTTTGGATTTGTTCTTCCTTACATTTCCATGATTGTCAAACACATTTCAATGTTAACTTACACAGAGTATTATCTTGTCTAAACAATGTTCTGTCATGGTACTCATTTTTGTAAATCCTTTAATAAACAATGCTTTTGTTTTAGGAGTTTCTTTAGTCATGTTGCTACTTGAAGGGATATTTCATATACAGTTGTGCTCATATTTATTCATACACTTTCATTAAAGAAGTAAAATGAAAATTACATTATTTTCTAATTCTGGTTCAATAGAAATATTTTTTTTTTTAAAAGCAAACAAATAAGATAATTTCTTACATATTACATCACTCCTAAACTAATATTTTGTTGAACAATCCTTTAATGTTTCCGCTACAGTCAGGTGTTTTCTGTTCCTCTCAGTCAGACTTCTGCACCTGTTGACAGGTATTTTGTCCCACTGTTCAACAGAAAAGTGCTCTTATTTGTCCAGGACCAATTTGTTTTGGGGTTTTTTCTTACTTCAACTCAAAGGAAAAAAAAAAAAACTCATATTACTAAATTATATTTTTGCAAATTTTAAGTTATTGTTCCTTTTTTAAGTCTCCAGTTATTTGAGTGACTGTTGTAAATTCAGCCTTTTCTTTAATGAAAGGGGATGAATACATATGAGCACAACTGTAGATCAGATATGAGCAGCAGGATCATTTGTAGTTATTATTATGGAATATTTGAGTATTCCTCCCTTCATCATGTTGTCATGTGACAAGCCACAGAGACAGCTCAACTCTGCATTCATGCACGTGTTTCCAGTGCTCTGCAGCTTGATTTTCAGCAGATGTTACCGTGCAACAGTTCTGAATTGTGCTCCGTTTACTTCAGGGCTATCACCGATTCGCACCTGGCTCTGCAGGTGTGTGGATGCAGCTTATTCAGCCATCTGGGAAGCATAAAAGAGGGTGATGATGATCTAAGATTAACACTTGTAGGATTGACAGCTAAGTTTTCCGCATCACAAAACTAGTTTACTTCTTACTGTTGTCACCATGGCAACTTGGGCTAGAAATCTAACTTGCTCCAAAGACAGCTATGGATGGCTCTGCTTTGTGTTTTCAGTCAAGGATTTCTCTACTCAAATAACATGCCAGTTTTGTTTGTTTAAGTAAGAAATTCAACATCTGCCTTTGCTTTAAAAACTATACAAACAGCAAATGAAAATTTGCTGTAAGAAATAGTCTTGTTTACTGAACCAAAATACACATCTGAAAAAGCAGGATTTAAGATGAACACGAAAACACTGCTACAATAAGAGGTTAAATATGTTGTAAAGCCATATAGGTATTGATTATGTGAAGATGCATTTTGTTTCTTGAGAATAAGACTTTTAAAATCGGATCACAATCCAAAGAACTGGATTCATGCTTCTCTAAATATGTGTGTGTAATCTAGATGGTGAACACTGGAGGGAGCTGTTATTCTCTACTCCTGATCTGCTCCTCCAGGTGGGTGGAAGTGCAAATGCAGGTAGCAAAAAATATTTTTAAAAGCCCTTATTAATGCATAAGTAAATCCTGTTACTGAATATATCTCTCATTTGAGAACACCACTGAAATCTGACAAATAGTAAAGTCACTAAAATCTTTGATAAAAATTCCAACAGTAAAAATGATGCAACTCTCAAGTTCACAGAGAATCTAAACAATTCAGTCATTCTCTCTGTTTGAGCAGACAGTGAGTGATAAAATATTAAATGTACATAAATGTGCACCAGCTCAGCTTGGATTAAAGGATGGAGGCCATGGGGTTGAGGTCAGCTTCATCAGGAGGCCCCAGGTATCAATTTTGGTATCAATGTCACCAATTTACCAAATATGCCAAATATAAGACTACACATAAACATGGACTAAAATTGTCTTATTTTGACTCATTTCCTTCATCCGTCAAGTAGGCAAGGATGGAGATACAGAGTGTGACGACAGCAGAAAATAGATTTTAAAAAATTACATATTTTCCAATGCCAGCAATACAAAACAAAACAAAAACAGATGTTTATAATTACTATGCGGTGCTTGGTGCCAGTAACTACACTCCATGGTCTTAAATCTGGATCCAGATTTTTCTCTTTCCTGACTTTCTGTAGAATTCCATTACAGAAAGATTCTTTTATCCTTGAGTTTGGACCAACCTCATTCGTTTTATGCATGTCTTCTTTTGGTTGGCAATTGCCCTGATCAGATCAACTGACAATTGAACTGCTTAGTTAGTTCTACATGCATCATAAGAAAAATGGCCTCTGACTTCTAAAGCAAGCATCATATACTGGTTTATAATTCTCTGTTAGCCTGTATGTGCCTTGGAATTCCCCAGTAGGAGCAGGATTGTGTTACACCAAGATTGCTCCAATAATTTATTACTCAGTGCTGGAACTTGATGGGGCCTTGTTCTGATCAGAAGAGGAACAATAAAGTGAATGCTACACCTATTCACACTTTGGATCTGGTGGCTGAAACGTGTTTGGTCAGTCAGGAAAGTAAGTCACAGATGATTATAGCTTAAATGACTCAGCAAATGGTCAGGTGAGTTAGCAATGCAAAATGACCCCAGTAAACCTCAAAGTCTGAGAAAAAAAAAACGCCCAACAGGATATAATCAGGCAGCTTTACCACTATTTAGTAAGAACTGAGGAAGTCTTTCAAGAAACAAAGTGCAGCTGCCTCCTGTTTTACTTCTTTGCATCACCATGATCTGTGTGACTGATAACCTACACTGACATCAATACTGGTGAAACTAAAAGTGATATTTGAAATAGGTTAGATAGTTATAACACGTATCGTATCATGTTTCTGTCACGCACTGCTCTGACATATGTTTTCAGGTTCCTCTTAGGAAACCCAGATGCATATGAGAAGTTTAAATATAATGTGCAGCTGTTCCATTTTTTCAGCCACTATATTCTGTCAACCCACCAACATTTGGACAAACGCTCGTTTTGCACCACCTACATCCTTTACCTTCTCCAGTTAAGCAGTTAAAGTTGGAGACAAGCAGAAAAGAGCAGGTTTGTAGGCCTGTGAGGGACTTGAGAGTTTTAAATCACAGCATATTGCTGACTTGGATCACAAGTCATTTTCTCCAAAAAGAAAAAACATCATTACTTAAGGTAACTTGTGATGTTGGCTCAGTCTGCCTCTGTATGTCTCTATACCCTCAAATAGGCAAAAAGCTGAAGAATTAGGGAAAATTAATCAACAAACTTTTTTTATTACATTTCTTAAAAGATAAAGCTACAACCAAGCTAAATGGACTGTACTTAAATGGCACTTTCCCAGTCATGTTGACCACTCAAAGCACTTTACACAACACACCATATTCATGCACTCACATACACACACCCTGATAGACACATCAGGGGGTAATGCAAGGTTCAGCGTCTTTCCCAAGGACACAGAGGCATATAGTTAAGGGAAGCCTGGAATTGCTAGATGCTAGATGACTGCTCTTCTTGTTGAGCTACAGCCACTCAGATCGAAATCTTTTACCCACAGTTCTCATGAATTTTCTCATGCATTAATGAACCTGAGGATGTGACGCGGTCTGCCAAAAAGAGCCATTTATATATCTCTTCATAAACTACTGCATTTCTAATTTTGCTCCAAAAAGTATGAAAAGACTAAGAGAATTATCTGTCTACTGAGTTCTGGCATGTAAAGTCTTCTTCCAAGAGTGGTTTAATCTTAGATCTGAGCTGTATAAATGTTTGAAATTGTTCTCATCATTAACTTGTGTTTCATTTTTTAGTAGGAATTTTTGGTCTAGAGTGCTGCTACTTACAAACCTCCTTCCTGACTTCTCTACCTCCAGCTGCTCAAAGCAGATGGTCACCATTCCTGAATCTGGTTCTGCTTGAGGTCTGTCTTCCTGAAAGTCATTTCTGATGTGGTTTGTCCGATTAAAGGTCGCTTGGGAGGCTGAAACTTATCCCAGCGATCACTGGGTGAGAGGAAGGGTGTCTTCCTAATACTAAGCAAATAGGATAGGTCAAAGGTCCCTATTGCATATTTACTGCATGAGCAATTATCTTTTAGCTTGTAACAAGTTATTTAACCCCAAATGAACTAATGAATAGCTTCTCAGTTTTATAAACAACCAGACACATCCTATGATCATGGAAAAGGAAAGGGTCAAGTCATTGGTATGCATCAAGTAGAGAAAACATCAAACAGAAACCATTAAAATTGGGTTTAAACTGTCTAATACATTATTTAATACTAGAGGCATAGTGGGGATTCATCATCTTATGGGAATAAATGTGGTCAGAAAGAAATCCTAAATGTGCAAGATCAACAATCACTTAAATTTTTGGTGCAATCAAATCAAAGAAAAACAACAGTAGAATCTGGGGTTATGCTAAATAGTGAAAGTAAGAGCATTTCTACATGCACAACGCAAAGGGAGCTCAAGGGATTGTTGTTAAACAGCTGTGTAGCAATAAGAAAACCACTAATCAGCAAGGCTAAACAGAGAAAAAGGCTTCAGTTTGCTAGGGAGCATAAATATTGAACTATGTAGCAATGGAAGAAGGCTGTGTGGTCTGATGAGTCCAGATTTACCCTGTTCCAGAGTGATGGGTGCATCAAGGTAAGAGGAGAAGCAGCTGCAGTGATGTGCAGTTGCTTCAGTTGGTCAGGTCTAGCTTCAACAACATTATGTGCCCAAAAAATGAAATCAGCTGATGATCTGAATGCACTCAATAACCACCCCATGCCATCAGTGGATTTTTATGTTTTTGCCATGATGTAGGCATATATCAATATGAAAATACTAGGATTCATTGGACTCAAATTGTGAAACCGGATTGACCACTTCGTAGTCCAAACCTTAACCCCACTGAGAATCTTTGGGATGTGCTGGAGGAGGCCTTGCACAGGTTTGATTGGCGATTCCTTGAGTCATTGAGTGGTTGGACTCTCATCATCAATACAAGATCCAGGTGAAAATTTAATGCAGGCCTAGAATGAAATATATCTTGTGGCATTACTTGCCACAGGGAATGTGTCATGAAAATATTATCCATCCATCTTCTGCCGCTTATCTGGAGTCAGGTCGCGGGGGCAGCAGCCTAAGCAGGGAAGCCCAGACTTCCCTTTCCACAGCCATATTTGCCAACTTTGTGGGGGGATCCTGAGGTGTTCCCAGGCCAGCTGAGAGATATAATCCCTCCAGCGTGTCCTGGGTCTTCCCCGGGGTCTCCTCCCAGAGGGACGTGCCCGGAACACCTCACCAGGGAGGCGTCCAGGAGGCATCCTGACCAGATGCTCGAGCCACCACAACTGCTTCCTCTCGATGTGGAGGAGCAGCGGCTCTACTCTAAGCCCCTCCCAGATGACCGAGCTCTTTACCCTATCTCTAAGGGAGAGCCCAACCAATATATTTTATTGTTCATAATTATTCATATTTTGCTATTTCTTTTTTTTAAAAATTTATTTATATGCTTTTCTATATTAATTAATTAATTTTTATTAAAACTGATTTGCATTTATTGGTCTAAACTGTTTCTTTTTATCTTAATTTTTTTTTTTTTTTTAATTCTTTTTGTGGCGCTCCTATCGCTCCACTTCCGGTGTGCAGATCCAGTGCTGATCTCTGCTCGGTTAGAAGATTTTTACCGCGATGACATATTGATTTCTTATTTTGAAAAGACGTGGTCGGAAGTGGTTTTTTTTTATTTTTTTATTTCCTCTACTTGACACAGCCTGTTCTCGCTCACTCGCTTGGACCGCGGCACTTTTTTTGACAGCGGAAATGAGCAGTAGCCTCTTTTTTTCCGCGTTAAGTTCGTGGCTGAAAGTTTTCTTTCCTCTTTTTTCTGCTGGGGGCCAGTCGCGTGGACCCACCATGAGAGAGAAAGTGACGGGCTTTTTAACATGCAGCCTTTTCTCTGATGTCCACTTTCTTTAGCTCCTCACCGACGTCGCTTAGACTTAAGTTTTGATGTTTCTCGACACATTTCCGTTATGCGAAGCCCAACTTGGTGGTTAGTCGTCGTGCTGCGGTGGGTGCCCGTCCGAGATAACGGAGAACGTAAGTAAGCTGTGCAGCCTGACAACTTTTATTCCCCTTTTTGTCTCTGAATGTTTCTAAATGACCAAGTAAGTTTAGTAACCGCATGTAGAATAATCCCAAAATGACGGACTGCAGGAGAAATATTATCAAAGCTCCGTCCAGTATGAAAAGTTTTCCTTATTAGTCGTCGAAATGTTGCTAGTTAGGGGAAAAATGAAAAAGAAGAAAGGAAAGGAAAGGAAAAGCATTTAAATTGTCTACTTCTTTGCTTCTGGACTAGTGCAGAGTTCATTAATAACAGTCCTGCCACGCACTCAGCAGTACTTTCTGTTTAGCATGATTGTCCCCAAGTGCATAAACACCACGTGCATTAAGGAGCTGGACAGCAGTTTAAATATACGTGCATTTATCGACATTTCCACTTATATTTGGCACAAAACCTTCGGTGGTCACCATGGTGAAGCACAACACTAAACCCACGGTAGCATCGTGGTATTTCCCTTAAAGTGGCGCCAGCCTTAAAAATAAACCATTTACCTGTTGGCCCCCTTGACCGATGATTAATGGCTTACTGAAATGTGTATGTGTGTGTTACACAGCTATTGTCTCGCGAACAGGTTCTTATTCACCCGTCATGACTGGAGCATAGAGAACAGCAACATGTGGGGAACAGGCACTTGGTTTCAGTGTCCAGTGTTTAGTGTCAGGAAATCAAAGCAAAACTAGTGGTGTGTGTGTGTGTGTGTGTGTGTGTGTGTGTGTGTGTGTGTGTGTGTGTTGGAGGGGCCTCGTTTCCATTTGTGGCTTCTTGCTGTGATCATTTATATATTTGTCAGGGGTTCAGCTTTTGACCCTGAAGCTGAGGGCATTTTGGGGACCCTTTTTGAGGGTTTTGGTTTGACAGGAAAACTTAGAGAAATGCTAAACTGCAAACATGCTTTGGAAAAATAATGCTTTATCATTTTATATTTTCCAAAACTGCAAATAGTAGAATCAGTCCCACATTAACCAGCTATGACATGAGATATGACTTAAATAGATCACACATCACTGGTACCAGTTCAGCTGTAAGATATAACTGGAGTTACATGTTACTTTGATCAGGAGACTGCGCGTCCGCTGTTTTCGTGGTTGTTTAATGAAGTGACATACCCCAATCATTTTCACCTTTTAATCTGACAGAAATGTGTCAGATAAATGATTTTGCTAAATGATTTCTTTTTTTTCCTGTTATAGATTAAACTCACTTAATCAAATGTTCCGTCAGATTGTGCACTGGTAGCAGCACTTTTGTGTGTCCTGTTCGTTCCATGTTATTTCACAACAAATTGCTTACTGAAAAAGGACATTTTGCAGCTCAACATGTGACTTTGGCTTTCCAACAGGCTTTGAAGTTAATCAAGTTAGGTTTAAGAGTTCAAATACATCAACATTTTGCATAAAGCTAAACATGAATAAACACTTACGGATTGAGCATTTATGTATTCATAGTATTCTGGATATGTGGTCTCATTAGTAGCACCTACAATACATGAGACAAAGACGGCGCTAAAAAAACACGCGTATTATTTGCCAGGAAAGGGTTTAAGTGGTTGTTAAATGATAATGCTTTCCTGTTATACCAGATTATTAGAAGCTGTACAGGAAGCATGAGCAACAATGGTGACAAAAACTTGACTTCTGTTCTGTATCTGAAGGTTGGCAGATGTATTCTGTTTTTGCGTCATCGTAGGACTGGCGAATATGACAAAAGATATTGTCACAATATTGTTTTCTATATTGATTTAGCTTAATCATGATGTAGATTATTATAATGTCAGTTTCAGAAGTTTACTCATAATAAACAAACATTTGGTGAAATGAGGTGGCACCCACAAGTGATGAGATGATGCTTGCACAGCAAGAACTGGTGCATTAATTCAGCCTGCGTTTTCATGCTTTTTGCATAGTGTGTGGGATGATACCTTTTCAGGTGACTCAACAGCAACCAACAACAAAGTTTGCACGTTGTTTCTGTTCCTCATCATATTTACTGGATTAAAGCCGCTTGTTACTGATGTAGCAGGGTATTTTTTCCCAGCAACTTTGACAGTTTGGGAAGGTAGCATGAGTTCAGTTTCTGTCTCACTTCTAATTTCATGGCTTTCTTTGGCTGCTGTCAGTCCTTCTCTTCTACATTTCTGCCCGGTTGCAGTCCTTTAACGTTTAAAAAATTTTTTCCTTTATTTTCTTTTCCCCCCTTTAGTTTCCTTGGCAGTTAGCAACCAGCTTAGAGGTGCATCACAACCAATGAGTGAACTGGAGTGTGCTGAGGGTTACACAGCTGTCTCTGTAGACAGATCAATTGAAAATCTAATTTTGGGTGTCTTTTTATCCTCCAGCCCTAGAACATCATCATATGGACTGTTATATTACAATATCTTATTCCATAAAATATATTTAAAAACATAGTTGTATTTACCGCAGTAATCCAAACATGTTGTTGTGCATTCTTCTGTGGTTGAATCAGTCAGCAACAGTTGTTGCACCATAATGAATACAGAAAACAGAAAGACATGCCTCCAGGGTGGGGAAGGAACTTGTGCTTATGTACTCTTAAGTTTTATTTTTGTAGACCGTCCTACCTCTGCCAACCCCAAACAAAAGACTGTCTGTAAGTTTAAAGGTTTTCATCACTTCTAGATTCCTGCTTGGCTTCTACAGTCACAGGAGAATCTGATAATATTCTTGAAAGTGTTTACTGCAGACCTCCTTATTGCAGACCTCCTTGGTTTCAGATGTTTGGATATTTGGTTCTGTCTTCACTTCTCTTTTGCTCACTGCAGTATTGATAAGAAACTTAGTCGTTCATAAGTGTGTAGTTACATAGATATGCATAGCTAGATATATGATTACTACGACTGATTGCATTGATTTGATAAAGTATATAATCTTTTGAATACAGTAACTTCTCATCGCAGCTCTGTTAAAAGTTATTTTAACCATAAAGCATATTGGATTCTGCCCCAGACAGAGGCATGACACTTGTTCAGTGTGATTGTTAACAAGATTTTCTCCAACTTGACAAGATTACTTGGTTGGCGAGTTTATGCTTTACAACACATGATTGCACTGGAACATATTCATGAAAGAAAAGCAGCGACTTCATGGAGTCCAGAATGACATCTTTGCCAATCTTCCAGTGCACATTAGTGTGCATACATGCATGCATATGTTTGAGACAGGGAAAAAAAAAAAAGTAGAAGTAGAGAACTCTCTAGCCTCAGTTATCAGCTGTGGATCAGACAATGTCATGGCTCTGTGTCCTTAACTGAGATGTTATCAGACATCAGCTCTTCCGTTTCCCTCAGGGGTTCTAAGAAATCCACTGATGAGACCACGAGAGATGCCTGATGTGTGGGGAGGGGAGGGGGAGGGTGAAAAGGCAAAGGAAAGAGAGGAGATAAAATAGCAGGGAGATGGGGGTCAGGTTCAGCGAAAAAAAAAGGAAGAATGTAGAAAGACAGAGTAGACAATTCAGAGCAGAAAACGGGGGGTTGGGGGGTGATCGTGTGAACATATGAACATACACATGGTTTAGCCGACTTGCATAACATCTGGCCACCTAGGTCTAAAGTGTAAGCTCCAAGTGGACATTGTCATCCCCAAAACACACACAAGGCACAAAATTTGGTTAAGGGCAAGTGTTTGGAGGGGATACACATGTGTCTGATTGTTTTTCCAAAGAGGAAATAATTAGAGTCTGTATGTTTGCGTGTGTTTAACCCAATGCACTGCTGTTCTTGTTGTTGAAAGAATGTTGATTACAGGCTGTTTTTGGCTGCAGTAATATGAAGATGACGTTAAAAACGTGAGTGTGCTTGTAGACTGTCGTCTTTACTCAAGTCAAACTTTGGTAAAGAGAGTTTATGTGTCTCAATATGTTTCCACATTTGTAGAGTTAATCAAATAAAATCCAGAACTGTGATGAACGATTGTTTAAGTAGTTTTTCAAGCTAATAATATATCAATAAAAATATTCATCATAACATCATAGAAAATCCTAGAATTTTCTCATTGACTTAGCAGTATGATCTGCTTTTCCAGTTACAATATATATCAATGTTTCAGCCCTACATGCACATTCATACTTGTTCCTGTTGGTTGTTTGTGTGTTTTGCAGAAATGGGAGTCTCGTCTCAGTTGAAGTGAAAGTAGGATCCCATTCTCACGCAAAAAATATCCCGTTCGCATCATGCCACAAAGAGTTTATTTTCAACGCAAACACAGAATTAGCTATTGCTGCAGAAACCCAGGCGTCTTGGGTTATGTTTGTGTGTCAGAAAGAGGTATTTTGTAAGAACTAGCACTGAAGCTCAAATGGCTCCTCATTAGTCCCAATGTGGAAAAGTTTATAACTCCTAAAATAGCCTTCCAGGAAGTCAGATGGCTGCAGATGATTCACAGCAGATCAGAATAACTGAAGGAGTCAATTATCTAGCAGCCAAATTGCCTGAACAACCCCACACATGGTTATGCACACACACATAATATTGCAAAGCATGTCTCAAACAATGCCACACATCTTCGTAATTCACAATGGATTATACACACATCATGACTACGGATGACTCATTCATAAAGTGCTTGTGGATTTCTACAAGAAATTTATGTGACTCCTTTCTGACTCTCGAATGCTTGAATTGACTGAAGTGTATTGACTGGACTCGACTGACTTGTGAATGAGGATATGTTGTTGTTGGCTTCTCAGAAGCGCGGCCTGTGTTCAAAGATTCCAGTAAGAAGCTGAGGTCGGCCTTTGGTGGCTTTGTTACTCAGAAACTTGTTGAATCTGTTAAGCTGTTTCATGCGTGCATATTTAATGTTCTGAAATAAGCCCAATAGTCTACTTTATTTTGCAATGATTCGAAGCAAGTTCAGGGAAATTTTATTGAATGCCTGCAGTTGCTCTTTATTGTAATAATGTCCACAGTACATAATTAATTTTGTTTTTATTATGAACCAATCAACAAAAGTAAATATGTGTACATACAAATACATACATGTGTATATATAGACATATATAGAAATATACATACTCATAAATACAAGAAGGTAATAAAGAAAAAACTAATAATAATCATAATAATAATAATAATACCAATCATTATGTAAAGAAGTTAAAAAAAGGGGTAGGAAGACGTACACTCTTGGACTACACTGATATGTAACAGTGCAGACCACTGAATAGTGCAGGTGCTCAATTCATATTTTTTCATTTTACAGTGGAAAAACAATTATTTCTGAATGCAGAATTTTATTATAATAATACTGAATATTTATAATGATAATTTTAAATTAAAGCAATGTTGATTATGACTAGTTAGTCTAATGTTTTTTTTTTTTTTTTATATTGTAATATTTTTCAGCAAAAATGTTGACATTGATTAGTTTATTTAAACTGCTTTGATTTAAATTGTGCCCAAAAAAAAGTACCTGCGAAAAAAAGTCTTAAGATACAGAAGTATTTCTGGCCACAAAGCTTTGATAGACTGTTTCACCATGATGAATTATTATATTAAATGATTTTCTTTTTTTTTAATGAATGATTTTTAAATGAGTTTATATATTCCACTTATACGTCTCATTGGTGCTATATGCTATTTACTAGAATTTACTAATGTGTCTATAATTCTCCACAAAATTATATTTATGTGTGTATATATATATATATATATATA
Organism: Telmatherina bonti; assembly: GCF_933228915.1. Lineage (NCBI taxonomy): Eukaryota > Metazoa > Chordata > Actinopteri > Atheriniformes > Telmatherinidae > Telmatherina > Telmatherina bonti. Next base: position 14,327,423 of record NC_136611.1, read on the forward strand.
TATATATATATATATATATATATATATATATATATATATATATATATATATATATATATATATTAATATATATGTACATGTGTGTGTATATATATATATATATATATATATATATGTGTATATATATATATATATGTATATATATATATGTATATATATATATATATATATATATATATATATATATATATGAGTGTGTGTGTGTGTGTGTGTAAATATATACACACATTTTTAGGTAACCCATATATTTGTTTTGCAATGTGCTATTCGAAGTGGACTTAATTCTTTAACATACATTTTCAAATTCTTGCTAATGTTTTTCAATTCCTGCATTATCTGCACAGATCCAGACATTCAGTTGTTCTGCTTTCCAACCTGTTTCCCTCTCTGTTTTTCAGACCACAGGAAATGGCCAGAAAGTGGCTGGGCTGTATTTCTGTGTGTCTTAAGAATAGCAGCATTGTGTCGTTGTTGTGGGAATGCATGACTGAGCTAGAGAATATCCTTACCAAAACAAAAACTCTGTGTATGCACGCAGTGGTGTTTTGTTTTTACATGTAACAAAAAGCAGCTTGTGCAATGTAAAAGATAAATATATTACTGTTTATGTTTCAGACAGAGCTAGCTGCAGAATTTAGATGCATGTCATTAAAACTAGGGTGAATGAATTTTGTGAAGTGATTTACAAAAAAACCTTTTTCTGCTACAGTGTAAAGCTTCCCACTGCACATAATTAAGTCACATGTATTCCCAAAAATGGAGAACGGATCTTTGTTGTTGCTCCATAACTTTGTGCTGTGTGAGCATTTATTTTAAATAATAAATTGGATATCTTATTAATTTCTAATTATTCTCGCCTGTCAAAAGTGTGAATTATTGTAGCTTTTGAACATTTGGATTTACATAACAAAAACTTTTCCAAGCCTTTGTTATACCTGTCCATCCAGATCAAATGTTAATGGTTTTTCTTTCATGTTATGCTGCTGCACACCACCCCTCTTTAGTTGTAGCTTGAATCAGCTGATGCTTTCCTCAGGCGATGGGAAATTAAGGCCGGCGTTATCTCTTGTTTCAGTGCTACTTCCTCCTCAGCAGAATGTTCTTCAGTTATGTAAACCTCATGTGTCTTGCTTTCCACTCTGTTGTCAAACCTCTTTCACATCTCACTTCACACAATCATGAACAACGAGCTTCAGTCACTCCCTAGCCCTGCAACTGCTGGTCTTTTTCAGGCTGGCATCCTCTTTTATGCAGCTGATCAATCAGGCAGTGATTTTAGAAAAGAAACAGTTTGTCACATGTAGCTAATGTCAGGTTGTTCCACTTTTACTGGCTGCACAGCAGCGTGTTGCACTCAAGTTTAAAATATGAAGTGAAAGGGATGAGAAAAAGGTCACTTGGTGTCAGTTCATGTTAACTGGTGTGCTGGCTACCAGTGGGACAGGGCTGCTCCGCCTGACATAACAATACTGAATAGTGAATGTAGTGAAGGGGATTCTTGGCCTTTTTCCTCTTGAAAAAAGACATGTATAATGGTGGTTTGTGCTCATATCATTATGTCTTACGTTTTGCTGTAGATATTTATATGCTGAATGTGCGCATATGCATGTTTTGGTGACATGCTAGTATGGTGTTTAACCACGGAAACTTCTTAACCTTCATTTCGTATGAATCTCTGAGGTGCTTTTATTAGTTTAACATGTTTAGTTTGTTTGTTTTTCTCTTTTCAAAATGTTCACTGACAAAAGCTGTGTTTCCATTGCTGCTTTTGAGGTTTCATTAAAAGATATTCTATGGGAATGAAAAACAATAAATCATGGAACTGCAGAAAAATTGGAAACCTCTTTGTACCAGAGAAGAAAAAGAATGTTTTGTTTTTTTTTAGAAACTGGAAGTCGGCTTGTGTTATGTCTCTGCTTAAAAACCAGGCTACTGTGCCTTGTAGGCAGAAGATTTGTAGTTTAAACCCCCATGCCCTCCACATTTGCCCAGATATGCTTAGCTGTGTTATTGTGCCACAGCATTTAGAGTGCAAATATATATTATAAAGTGTATTGTATGATTTAGAAGTGTACCATATGTAACTGCAAATTTAATTGATAAATTGTGAAAATGGTTGTAGTTTTTTGTAAAAGAAGTGGTTAAATGTGGTTGGGCTAATATTTCTGCTGTTTTCAGCTATTATGCTAAGTAATTTTTCCGTGTTTGTTTGTCTGCTGCATGACAGTTATAAACTTTAACTAGAAGATTTAAATGTAATTATAGCTTTGTCAGGCATCATTTCTGCAAAGATTTTAACATAATATAGCCCCTCTGTTGTAGCCAACAGATTAGTAACATAAGGCGTTTTCACAAACCATACTTTTTTGTATTTTTTTTACTCATAGCATTCAGCCCAAATGCATTTTCCTTGACAGCTCTTGTTTTTTTCTCTTCTTTTTCCAGCTCTAATGTTGGTGCATGCTGCTGCATTTGTGAGTTTGTGTGTGCTCGGTGTCTTTGCTTGTGTGCACTGGTTGCTGCTTGCCAGGGCAGGGCAGGGCTTCCTGTTACTGTGATTGCTACCCAGGCAAAGCAGAGATCCTTTGGTCTCGGTTCCTGTCTTGTTCTGCCACCTGGACCTTCACCCACAAATCTGGCTCCATGTTCTCCTCTCGCCTCCTCTCCTGCCTGTTATTCCCACTTCCTGGCTGCCCTCTCATTATCTTTAATAATCTCTGTCTTTAGCTTTTATTTTCTTTGTCCCCTCCTCTTACTTTTCTTCATTAATATCACTTACTCCTTGCTGCCTCCCCCTTTCTCTCTTGCTTTTCTTTCAGTAACTCCCACAATGTTAACCCCCCCTGCACTGTAAGTGTATCTATAGCTCTGATTCATTCAGTGATTCACAAAATGAAAATTCATAGGTGCTAACAAAATCTGTTTTTCATTGCAGTCCCTGCGATCCACATGTTGCTCCATTTTTTAAATGCATTTGTTTTTTCCACTTCAGCTTTATGGGAAAATCTGGAGCGTTTGATGTCTCAGTGAGCCTTCATGCCACGCAGATTAATTGAGTCATCCGTAATAGATTGGATCCGGCTGAATCTGTACAACAAGGCCAGAGCTATAAAAAGGTCAGGCGGATGTGGCTAGTTGTAAATTGCATTTAACTAATGAATAAGTTTGATTAGGATCACATCCTATTTTGTCCATTGAGGTGTTCTTGTACACACATGCTGAGATGAGTTCCCCTGCCAAACTGGATACATTTGTTTATACCCCCTAATTCATGCATATTGGTAACTAAAAGTGTCTCACAAATGAGCTGAATAATAAAAGTAAAATATATTTTTATAGTACCAAATTATAAAATAAGTCGTCATATCAGTTTACACAGTGGGGTCACAACTAAACATTTTCCCTGTGAGCAAACACCTGGTGTTAGTCTGGGTTTGGCGCTGTCTGCTGCATATATGAAGACGTGTACAGCGATACATAGTAATTAAAGTATCTGTGTGTGGGGAATGTGCCAGACTGTAGTCATGTTATGTGCACTGAGCAGGCCTGATTTTGTGGTTGGTAAAACCGATTTTAAAGTGTTGGTTTGGAAATTGAGTTGCTCATGGAAAAATTCATCCTGTAATTCACCCGGTAGGGATCCAATATATAAAGCAAAGGCGTTTTTGGTGATTTTTTTTTTTTTTTAAGTCAACTGCTCAGGTCTTTCAAAATTGAATTGTCGTTACGTTATTATGACATCATACATAATGAAGTGAAAAAGTGCTTTGTCTCCTAAAGGAAATTTAAAGAAGTATATAAAGTTATTTGTATGTTGTGTGTGTTCCAAGACAAGTGTTTTTTGCATTGTTATATTATTTACATTGTGTGGGTTTAGTGCCCTTTATTTTACAGGAAGTAGATGAGAAAATGGGTCTAGGAGATGTTGGGATTGAACCTGGTCTGGCTGCTATGCTATGTGAGCTAAACAGTGTGCCCACAGGAGTGTACAGCAACAACAAAACCAGTATTTTCCCCCTTCTTACTGCCTAGTATTTGTGCTTCTACCTGAAGCAGGATTTCTGTCAAGTTTAGTAACTTTCCTGCTCTATTCTGTTGCCTTCAAAACTCAGAAACGAAACAGAAAGAGCTGTTAAACTTTTTGCTCTCTGCTGGATGTATGTTTGGTAGTTCATTTTAAAGCTGGGGTAGGTAATGTTGGGGCACCCTGTCTTGGCTCCTCCCCCTCTGGTTTTGCTTCTTGCGTGAGTCGAGGCTTTTTTCTTACCTCGGCCAAGGAGGCTACGTTTCTACCAGCATTTATCTGTCTGTGTTCAAGATAACTTAAAAGGTTATGGAGGGATTTTAAATTTTAAATTTTCAGGAGTTGTTGAAAATGTGAAAAGGAAGAACTGATTTAATTTTGGTGGTGATCTGGATTACCGTTTGGATTCAGGAATTTTTTAAAGGTGATAGCGGAGTTTTGTGCTCTCTGTGAGTGCTTTAATAGTTCGCAGCTTTTTCCACCAACAATTTTATTTTTCTCAGGTGTTTTGCCAGAGGCAAATAAACTGAGCCGGGTTGGGGAAATTCTTCCCACATTTTCTCAGCCACGAAGAAGCTTACGAAAATTAAGAAATAAACAACTTCAATTCGCCCCAAATGTTTTCATTGGTCAGAGTTTTCTCTGATTTACATTAATTCGAGGGGTCTAACTATAGTTTTGATTGTTCATGATTACAAAATGTATAGACTACTATCAGGATGAGGAACCACTTCGCCCAGAGTAAAAGAAAAATGTCTCTGAGCAAGATTACCTACCCCAGCTTTAAGAAACAGAAGTATGACTTAAAACCAAAGACGTCTCAGTAAATTGCTGATCTTCATAATACAGTCCCATCACATCAGAGTTTGAAGAAGAGTTAACTACAAGATTAAAATCCTGTATGGTTGGCAAGCTTTAGGGTAATATCCTGTTTATCCTGCGAGATACAACCTGAGCAGTACCACACAATCCCACTTCAATTAAAAGAGCAAAACCACTTAATAGCTATGTTAACATGTTTTAATTCCTCTTTAATTCAGAATAAAAGTTAAATCCGCTTTAAGCTAACAAAAAATTGCCATGTAAACATCTAATTTCTAATACAAAAGTCAATTTGGAATTAAACTTAATTTCCGAACTAAGTGGCTGTTTTGTTTTTTTTTCTCATTTCAATTCCTGACTCTTTAATTCCTCTGTCTTGTAATATTGTCATGTATTCACAGAACAATTGATCACGTTAATGTAAACAAAAATATTACTTTTTTTAAAAAACTTGATAGATAAAGGTTTTTAAGGTGTATATATCTAAATGGCAGTCAAAATTTCTCATTTGTATCATTGTTTCCACCATTCTGAATTTTTTCAATCATTCCAGCATCTGGTGGCCAACAGAGATTCTGTATCTCAACCCAGTCCACTCTTGCTTCTTGTTGCAAATACATAACCTAAAAACTCAGAGACTAAATGTTTGTGTCCATTGCATCAAGCAAGCTGTTCCCAATTGGGGACAACAGGTAGCACACAGTAGTGTGTGTGAGCTGATACCAGACTCTCGAGATATAAATAGGACCTCCCTGCAGTTGGGCTTCCACCAGAAGCACTGATAATTATTTGTCTTGTATAAGTCCTAGCTTTTGTAGATGTTACTTTATTAGTTTTGCACCAAAATGAATACCATCTTTCCAATCCTTTCTCTGTTTGAAGTATTTTTTAGTTCAATGGTAATATCTGAGTTGGCCGTGTGTGTAATTCAGACTACACCAGTTGCTGGGAAATTGCATTTGGCTCTGCCCCCCCCCAGTAGGCTGTTCTGCAGCTGTATATTACAAACTCTTCCATTTAAGTGTTGAGGAATTCAGCTGCAATTACGAACCACAGCATCACATGTTCGTTTCCCCAATATGTCCTGAGGTTGATTCAAGGTTGTTTAACAATTCAGCTCAGCAAGCTGACATGTGTCATGAGGTTACTCAGGCTTACTAGATCAACTCACTTTTAACACATCCTGTTACTTAGTTAAAATCAACTCTTGGCTTTTTACAGTAAATAGAAAAAAAAGGCTATTTGTGGTAGTCATGCGAAAGAAATTAGATTTTTGTCACCTAGTTTTATAAATAATGAAGTCTCTCAAATTATCATTGTGACTTTAAAATTGCACGCTTAGATGTATTGTTTCGAATAAGCTATAGAAAAGGGGTTTGTATCCAAATTAACCAATTGTACTTGATTTTTTTTGTTAAACCTCATGTCACTGGCTCAGAAAAGAACTTACTTTAGTTTAATATATTTCTGAAAATGTCCCCAGCTGACTTTTTGTCTGAGCTCTAACCATAATAGTTAAAGGCAAAGACCTGTTGGTTTTGCAGATTTGACCATTTGTTTTGAGTTGCAGCTTTACTAGTCATGAAAATGCTTGCAATTGTTTTGTAGGACTTTTTCTTTTCTTCGTCTAGCAGCTAATGTGAACATTTGCTACTTTTCCAAAGTAGTTCAGTGCAGGAGTTCCTCTAGCTGCCCGTGGTGTCAATCATTCAGGAAAAGCGATGCCAGATTCCTGTTAAGCATTCAAAAGAGATGAAAACGGCAATCAGTGTGCTAGATTGAGTGCTTCCCACAGAGGAATGTGGGTATTGTAGATGAAGAATCAGAGAGAAAGAAAAGCAGGAGTGCAGAATGTTTTCCATTTTCAGCTTTGTGTGTGAACTTTTCCCTTGTCGTCTCAGCTGAATGCTGTCTAGTAAAACAATAATAAAATAACAAAACACTAAGCTGAGGTTAGAGGTCCTGGATAAGAGCAGAAAAAGGAGACGCAAAACTGTGTAAGCCCTTTTTTGTTTTCTTTCTGGCCTCAATAGAGGTAAAAGTAAAGTAAGCATGAATCCACACACATCTGGCGAACCTCATACAAGATGACAGAGGATGAAAAGAAAAGGAAAACCCTGGGAACACGGACAGACAAGCCCCCAGAGGGATATGTCGAGAGGAAGTGTGTATCTGTATATGTGTGTGTGTGTGTGTGTGTGTGTGTGTGTGTGTGTGTGTGTGTGTGTGTGTATGCGTGCGTTCAGTCAATGCTGAGTCATTGCTGGGCTGGCCAGGCAGATAGAAACAGGCTTCTGGGGGGGGCCAGCTGGAGGGGCACAAGGGGGCATGTGCTGAGCATGCTCTGAGAAGTACAGGAAGGGAATTAGTTGTTGTGACAGGACACGTCCAGGAACTAGAGTGATGCAATATTTAATGATGCCAAGTTTTCACAGCCTTATTGACGCACGTGTCCCCTGGTACGGTTGATGACACTCAAGAAAAACTTGCAGGCTTCACTGAGAAGACCATGATCCCAAGATTTCAGACATATTCATGTCTGAATCTTGTTGCTCAGATCGTGGACAGAGATGTTAGCCATGAGATAATGAGACATGCTGCCCCATATTTTGCTGTACCACAACAACCCCCCCTCCCCTACTGCTTCTTGCGGTTTTCTGTGATCTGTTGGACCACAGCATTTGACTCCCCCCACACCAACCCACACACTTGTATGCACACACGTACACACACATTAATACTTCCGGTATTTAGAATAGACCCTTCTCTGCTGCACTGGAGGAAGTTGGTACGTACTCTAGTCATATAATGAAGTTTGAGAATGGTAAATCCTGTTATTACTACAGCAGTTTAAGAATGAGCGTTTCCAAATATTAAGCATGTCATTATTGGAGGCATAATTGCAGAAGTAAAGAAGAAAGCTGGTGGTTCTTATATTCTGTGTCTTTAAAACATTTTCAGGCTCTGAAGCCATTTATGCTTTCCTTTAAATAATGGTCATTTTTTTATCACTACTTTTCTAGCAAAAGACAACGTATGTAATCATCCAGTGCAGCCAGAGCAACTGCAAAAGTCAGCAGTTTCTAATCAGATAACAATTACAAAACCTTGTGAACAAGTTTGGTATATGTAAGGTCAAGGGCCAGCTGTATAAAACACCTGAAATTTTGATTTTTCTCAAAGTTCTTCAAAATGGAATCTATTCCACAAAGCACACTTAATCATTGTCCTTAAGGGTTTTTTAAATCTACATCTCAGTGTTTCTAAAAAATAGTAAAATGGTTGCATAAAAGGCCGTAACACCTAATAAAAATACCTGTGACTATTTATTTACAGCAGAATATTAAAGTAAGTGACATATGCAGTAAATAGATTTTGTACAACAGATGTGACACATAAAGAGTAAAAAAAGTTCTGACTGTTGAAGTTGCATCTACTTTCTATGGTTTTACCCTATGGAGTGTTTTGTTTCCTTACTGGCAGGAAATTTTATTTCCAGAAAGAATCTAGTCATTCATTAGCTACGCTTATATAGGCTAATGTTTAACTTAAATGATTGAAATGAACCAGATCAGAGATTCCAGGTAATGTGTTTACATGGGCATGTGATGATTGATAGCTTTAACTTGATTGTATTATTATAATAATAAATAATATTAATGATAATAATAATAATAATATTTTTAATTAATTAATATTTTTTAACCTCTTGACCATCAAAATGCTCAATAAGCCTCTCCTCTTCCAGCTTCTAACAAAAACACTGTATCCTGTTGTCATTTAAACCCCTCGCGGGATCAAGCATATTCAGAAACAAAATCCACCACAGAAATAATCAGAATGAGTCTATACATGTTTTTTTTCTGCTGATCTAAACATGAGAAGGTTGAAACCACTCCTCTCAACTGGATTAAACATTATTTCCAATTCAGGCTGATTGGATAGGTTCAGTCTGGATTGGAGGTGTTGAAGTCACAATTTTATTCAAGGGAATAACTAGTAGGCATGCTGTGCTCATCCAAAGCACCAGAACACCAGAACCTCAATACATGAAAGAAAAATAACAATAAGTGACGCTGTTGTCTTTAATACATACAAAGTCTGCTCTTAAATAAAGAAATTCAAAAATTATTTTAAAAAACTTATCAAGTTTGATTTAGTCTGATTGGTTAATTTTTTTTAATTTTGTTTTATTTATTTATTTTTTTAAGCAATCATTGAATTTTTGGAAAGGAAAAAAAGTAGGATTATTGAAATGGCTCACATTTGACAAACATTGGTCAGTTAGGGCCGCATTCTCTGTCTGACTTGTTACTGCTGCTGTTCATTTCAAACACTTTAGTCTAAAGTTGAGTTTGGAACAGATTTAATCATGGACTCCTAATTTTCTCTCCACACTTTATTAACCATAACACTTCACTGAAATTCTCGAAGCATGTGCACATGCAATAGTTTTGTTTGATTCAGTTGACAGGTTTCCTACATTGAACAGTAATTTATTGTCCTTTAGGTGAACTGTACTTGTCCATATCTCTGGTGACATTGTAGGAAGGCTTGATTGCCAGAGATTATTTGCAGGCCCATATAATCCAATTTGTGCAGTTTAAGGTTAAGCTTTGATAAAATCAGTCTTTTTGATTGTCTGTTTTCAGTGTTTGATCTGTTTGAATCGGGCTACACGGTGGCATAGTGGTTAGCACTGTGGCCTCATAGCAAGAAGGTTGCTGGTTTGATCCTTGGCTGGGGTGGGGTTTGGACAGTGGCCTTTCTATGTTCTCCCATGTGTATGCGTGGGTTCTCTCCGGGTACTACAGCTTCCTCCCACCGTCCAAAGACATGCATGTTAGGTTGATTGGTTACTCTAAATTGCCCGTGAGTGTGAGTGGTTGGTTGCCTCTGTGTGGCCCTGCGATGGACTGGCGTGCTGTCCAGGGTGTACCCTGCCTTTCGCTGAAAGACTGCTGGGATTGGACTAAGTGGTTAGGAGAATGAATGAATGAGTTCCAATTGTTGCACAAAACTCCACATTGTATTAATATAATTACATTTCTTTAACTTTCCTTTTATCGTTTTTCAGATGTCTGCCTTCACACTGTAATTGGCCTTCATCTACTGACCAATAAACCATTTTCTTTTCAACCTTCTTTGTCTTGCAGCAGTGATTCTCAGCCAGTGTGGTTACTGCAATGAATGGTAACACTATCCATCCAGCCAACACCACTTCAGCAGGAGGAGGTCCGAGTGCAACAGCCCCCCCAAGAGGCTGGAGGGAGTTCTGTGAGCTGCATGCCATCGCTACAGCCCGGCAACTGGCCGGACATTACCGAAGCTTTGCCAGAGAACGCCCACAACATGACGTGGTCCCACCCGAAGCCTTTTCCAAGCAATTCACTGACCTTTTCCAGCGGCATTTTTGCTGTGAGGTCAACAAAGATGGCACTCCGCTCAGCCAGAATATATGTTCCACTGCATCAGGAAGTGCATCATCCACATCTCCACTGGCCTCCCCTCTTCCATTACACGCTATGATTAGTCGATTGCGGATCGCAGCTGGGACACAGGACTATCGGGAGGCAGGTCGATCAAGTGGAGGAGCCGCTCTGTTATCTGTGGCCCCAAAAGAAACTGTGGTGGTAACCCAAGAGCAGGAGCAGCCGTTGAGATGTGCTGCAGGAACCTCCTTTTCAGGATCTCGTAGCCTTAGTGGTGCATCACCACTGATTTGTAGCCATAGCAACGAGGAGATCTCTGGTACCGATCCTAATCAAGTGTCTGAGTGGTACTCCTCTGACTCCTCAACCTCCAGCCCGGGACATCCTGACATCACACATTTCGCTGTTAGCCAGATACAGCAGACAGTAAGACGACTTTTAAAGAAACGCCCTCTCCCCAGCCCCTGCTCATCCCAGGACCTTTCTCCTCCTAGCAACCCCAACCCCACCAGCAACAACAACAATCCCTCAAACAGTGGCGATAGAGTCTGTGGAATTTCTTCCACAAATGAGGAAGGGTCGTCATCTTCCTCTTCTTCTCACTCCTCTTCTTGTCAGAACTCTGAAGCGACGCCCTTAACCCCTTCACATCGGCCTAGAGTGGTCTCTCAGTGGCTTAGCCGTTTCCGTTGGATTCACAGAAGCATGAGGCAGAGGAGGTCAGAGGTGAGCGGCTGCTGTAAAGAAGGACAACTTAAGTACTTGCTGGTGGATGACACTATATCGGACTCTCAGCCCCACTGGCAGCGCTGCCGCTTGCTGGTCAGGAGGATCAGAGATGCTCAAAGTGGAGGAGGAAGAGGTGGAAATGAGAGGTACCAGTTGGAGCTCTACGATCCTCCAAAGGTAGAAATATATGATAATTTACGTTAGTAAATTCTTATACTTAGACTTTTCATTGTGTTTTTTACACTTACAACACGTTGCAAATACTTAAAAAGCTGTATGATGCTAGTTTCGATGCAGAACACGGCACATCTTCACGTCTATTTAAGTGTACAATGATATACTGCCACAAAAAAAATATCCTCTCTTGAATCATATTTTCTTACCATATTTGTGTAAATAACTTTGCATGCTTTGTAGAGTTAAAAAGTAATAGGTCAGGGAGTTTTAGATGGGCTTTTTCCACCTCAAGCTTTGATTTTGGCTTTTCCATGTCACAAAATTAATTTCTCCCCAAAGGTCCCTTAATGTGTCACTAATATCTTGTATGGATGACGGGGAAAGTTGGTTAAATGTTTAAAGCATCCGACCTGACTTGGAAAAAATTCTTACACAGTGAACATTTTACTTTGATGACCTGCTAACTAAAGAGGATTCAGTCCACCTACAAATGCAGGTCCCCATTCGCTTTAAGTGGACCCTATACAGGAAGCAAACTACAATGTAAAGTCCACTGAGGGTTTGGTTTGCAGTCCGACATGGAAATATGCATGTAAAATCATGATGGAAATGTGGTCAGCACAAGGCGTCTGGGATTGGTTGCAGCTCCATATTTTGCTGTTATGTTGTAGAAAAACTATTTGTGTTAACCAATAGATTAACAAGTTTACTTATTCCTTTTGTGTCTGTTCTTTGCCTGTTGTCACTCTACATGCAGAACTGCCTCTGGTGTGGAGTGAAACGCGTTATTTAAAGAGTCTGATTTGTTTTAGCGATTCAGCCTGAGTGCAAACTTAGGCTGGACGAATGAACTGAATCCACAATCGTATGGAGTCTAGCAGATCATCCTGGTGTGAATGTACCCTAAGCCTCCCATTAGCTACCATTTTATAGTATTTTAGGTATTCTAGAAACCCATTCTGAATTCTCAATACTACTAAGAATTAAAAACAACAAACAGTAAAGGAAGTACCTTTATCTCCAAAAGTTTTAACTGCTCTATCAGGTTGTGTGTGTGTGTGTGTGAGAGTGTTTGACTACTTGCTTTCAGAGCACACTTGAGTTTTCAGTGCAGCTTGTTTGATTTTTGCAGTGATATACTTATCTACTACATTTCCAACCATCGACTTGTTTTAGGTGTAAGAAGCAGATGTTCAACATCACACCACATGCAAGTTTCATAATCAATATCTGACAATTTTCTCTATTAGTGATGTTTTCATTGCAGATGTTGCGAACTGTCACGAACTGTCACAGGACTCTGCTTCACAGGACTCCATGTCTGCATTTCTCAGAATGTTTTTCATTTTGCTTCCCAGAACTGCACACACCACTGAGCCATTTAACATCTGGCAGGTTCCTCATCTTGTGTTTCATATCTGTATGAGATAAGTCTACAGATCTGTTTGTGTCAATAAGATGGAAACCCACAGAAACCTTTAAAGGGTTTGTTAATGTAAGTTTGCCAAGCAATGCAATGTTTTCTAATTCAACTCAAACACAAGGGCACACACATAAAGACTCAAAGTAATTTCCTGTTTCCAGCTGTTTCAGTCGCAGGGGCTTCCCCCCCTCCTTTTTAAAATTGTCTCTATTCTCTGCCAATATTTGCTCTTTTATTTTCTTTTTTTTCCCCTTTTAAAATAAAACGATATTTGAGTACACCTCAGAGGTTCCTTTAGATGCTTGATTTTCAACATGACAAAAGCTGCAGTGACATTTAGGTTTGGCCTCAGAAAACAGCTTGTTTTTCAGGTGGTTTTCATCACACCGTTGCCTCTCGTGGATGATTTATTTTTCATCTGCAGTGACAGTGTTCCGTGATCTGTTCTAATCATTACATGTCATCATGTTTTGCATGCAGTGCATGAGTGTGAATGGAATAACTCCGTCCATTTATTTAATGATTGTTTGCTCTTTGACATAAATGAAGAAGCTTCAAATCTGCAACATTGATGCCTTCTTTTACCCTTTGGTGTGTCGATGTACCTCCCACACTATTTCCTGTTTGTTTGGGGTTTTCTTAAGCCAGGCGCAATTTCTTCTCTTTTAATCTTTTTAACAATACATTAACAGAATAGTTGTATGAAAAAAAATTACATTTAGTAAATATTTATTTAAATAATGTGCATGTTTTAAAGATAGAAGCTAATATAGCACAGTTAGAGAACTTTGCAGAATCTCATCACAGAGCAGCAGGATGTTTTTTTTTTTGCTTGCATGGCATTGAATACTGCAGTATTTCCAGATGGGGCCAGCTGCACAGCTGCATGTGCTTGCACACCCAGTCTCCCCTAAACCAGTAATCAGAGTAGATAGTTTGAATGCTGTCTTGTGAACACATTTTAGCCTCTTTGTGGTATTTGTGAGAAGAGATCCATGAAAAACGTTTGCATGCGTCTGTGTGTTTTGAGTGTTTTATATTTAGCAGCTCTAAACCCCCGAGGCAGCTGCAGTCTTAACCATGTGTGTGAGGTAATTCAGATGATGATAGAGCCAGAATTTGAGTGTGTGTGTATGTATCAGTGTGGATGCATGTTTGTGCAGAATGAAAAGCCATTGGCAGGATTCGACTGGTTCTTTGCAGCGCTGCTTTAGTTCGCCAGCTGCATTGATGTTCTGAGTGCACTCCCTCTCTTTTGTGTGTGCGTGTTTAATCTTGGCAAGACAGATAGATAAGGTCCTGTAAATGGCCTTAAAAGGAAGGAGAGCTGAAGAGCAGCATACTCATGCTTTCACATACACATTAAAGGGACATGTATTTTACATGCTGAAAAAAATGTGTGTATATCAGCTTGTTAAAAAGCTGTTGATGCTTTTTTTGTGAATGTAAATTTGGGTTTTTTTTTACTTGTGGGCTTTTTTGTAAGTGTGAGCGTGCATGCTCATGTGACTGGACAGAAATATGAATCCATTGGGTAGTGTTTCATGCATGTATTTTTATTTATATCTAAATGTTTGTGTCTGTGTGTGAGAAGCTCATTTAGCACAAAAGGGCAAGCTGCATGGAAACTGATAATGCCTATGCGTGAGAAAGTAGCAGTGAAGGCGCAGCTGCAAGTTCCTTCGTATTAGCTGAAAATGCAACAACCTTGCAATATAATCTTCTGATTTTTAACCCTTTATAGGGCACTCAATGAAATACCTTAAAATTAGAAATTTTAACCTAAAATTGTCCTTCTGGTATGTATTAAGACCTGCATTCCTTTACATTAAAAAAATTGTTTTATGCTGAAAATGAAAGAAAACAAACTGATCAAAAATAGTCACTTGCGTAATAAAGGGTTAAGCAACACACCACTTTTATCATTACTTATTTTTACCAACTAAACTTTAAACCATTTTGGTGAAATATAGAAAATTGCTTGTAATAAACGTTTTTTCCTCTTTAGAAAATTGAGGGCAGTTTAACTTCTGCATCAACTGAGTTATATTTTTTATAACCAAAGACAATATTCTATTCTATTTTTCATATTCAGTAATCAGAAATACACATGTTGCTATATGTGCTCGATGAAATAGGATTAATCATCATTATCATATGTCCACAGACTTGTAAGGGACTATTTAATTTGTTTGCATCATGACAGCGATGACAGACACCCTACTTGAAAATTCAAGCCAACATGTTGCCGTAATGCTAATTTCAGTGTAAAAAGCTAATTTGAAAAATGTTGCTGTGACCTAAAGCATAAACCTGTAACATTAACTTCCTAATTTCCAGGAGGACAGAAGTGAAAACACACTTATATAAAACAGTTGTGAGTAAATCTTAATGTCAAACTGCTGCCACTCTCTTTCTTTACTTTCTTTGCAGATAGTGAGCCATAACCGGATCATAAACTAAAAGCTGCAAGGGTGTAATTTAGGAGAAGGTGCAAAGTCAAAACAGGCTGATATGAAGAAATAAAAGTTGTTGTTGACATAGAAGTGAGATTGGTGTGATGACGTGATACTCTTTAATGTTCACCTGAATGTGAAATCAGGCTTTAATATGAATACCAGATGCTTTTAATACTTTCCAGCCATAAACGCAAGTTATGTAGGTTGTTGTTCTTTTTTTTGTTTTTGTTTTTTTTGTTTTCTTTATAAAGCCATAAGCTGGGACATCTTTTTTTTTTTTTTTTTAAATTGCAGAAGTGAATCTTGTCTGGTCAGCTGAAAAGTTCATAAGCTTCCACTGTGTCCTCAATGTGATCTGAGACTCAACCCCGTCGTTCTCATTCATGCTTCAGTCTTTAATGTCGACCTTAATGTGGACAAAAACTAACATTTTGACTTGTGATATTTCTCGCCATGTGTTTAATATTAATTTAGTGTTTTCACAGGAAATTCTCTGCAGTTTTTTTTCTTTATTTTAGTATCTTTTACTGTTGTCATACACAGAAAGTCCTACTCCTTTCATCAGACATCCATTAGTCAAGTTTAGAAACAAGGTTAGCATTTTTCTAGGAAACCTGCAACATTTTGTCTTACAGTGCAAATTCCCACAGACTGCTTCAGTCTGATATGCTTCCTCAGACCTCCTGCAGCCTTCATCTTAATCATACCCCTCTCATCTCATTTCAGCTGTGTGTGCGTGAGTGTTTGTGCTTTTGCATGTGTTTGTTCCAGCTCTTCTAGCCTTAATCTTTCCCACATGATTTCATTTCATGCTTGTGTGTGCATGCGCCTACACTGTGTGTCATGTCGCTCTTGGAGTTTGTGTGTTAATGCTTTTGTTGTCAATTGTCACACTTTGGCATTCTTATTTAAGTGTTCGTTGGGAATAAAATTAATTTAACCAGTCATGCCGTGCCTTTTCCCTCATACGAAATTAGATTAAGACCTAACACTGTTCAGTCTCCTCTGTAAATCCCGACTTAAAGCTATCAGTGACATAAAAAGTAGTTATGTTGTATTGTCCTCTGTGAATTTAGTCGTAAAGTGCATTTTATTATAAATTTTTGCTTTCAGTTACAGTAAGAGGCGTTTGCAACATCAGTGGAAAATCATTTTCAAACAACCAGATGCTAAAGTCCATCTGTTCTGTGTTACTTGTTTTACTTCAGACTCTCACATGGCAACATGCAGTGTTAATTTGGCTCTTGTTGCATACCACAACTAAAGCTCCAAACACATGGGTCCCAGTCAGATGAATGAGAAATGCTATGAAATCAAACACGAGACATGGGAAGCATATCAGCAGGACAAAAAAAAAAAAATGCTGACTGTAGTTAAATACAACAGTAGACAGGTGGAAGCCAACGTTTGAGCAGACGTGAAGAAAGTAATTTTGCTTTGTAGAAATGCTCTCTGGTGGAATACATATAAAGTGATTAGGTGTTGAACCTCGGTTTATCAAGAACATTAATAATTTTGCCTGCGATTGCTACTAACGCAACAGCAAGATTAGGAAAAATTGGATTTCTTTTTGATTATCAAAGCACTTTTTAAAAAAATTTTTATTATGACATCTTAACTTTTGTGTATTTTTGCAGATAAGTCCCAATTTGTCAGGATGATAGCACAATGGTAGGCTTTACAGCTGTTTTTTCTCGAATAGAAAACATTACATACCCTTCAGCTATACATATATATATATATATATATATATATATATATATATATATATATATATATATATATATATATATGTGTATATATATATATATATATATATATATATATATGTGTATATATATATATATATATATATATATATATATATATATATATATATATATATATATATATATATATATATATATATAAAACAAATAATAAAATGCTAAAATAGTGTTTTAATTGCTATATTTGACAAATCCAGATTTGATGATCGCTCTGATGCATCTACACATAGATCATATGATGGACACAACTTTAAGGGACCTACTGAAGGTTTTGTAAAGCTGGATTAAAGCTAGACTTGATATAAGTGGAAAAACTGGTTGTTGAATGGAAATAAAAATAGTTAAAAAAAAAGAAAAATTAAAAAAAAAAAAGCTCCTCTTTGGGTTTTGAATTGTTAAGTGGACTTTATAAAAGATGCCCATTAGGAGTTAATTAATTTAATTTTCTTAACCACTTAGTCAAATTAAGGGTGGGGCCTATCCCAGCAATCATTGGGTGAGAGGCAGGGTACACCCTGGACTGGTCGCCAGTCCATCACAGGTTCCCAGTAGGAGTATTACTCTAAATAAATACCGTGCGCCAGTTGCTTCCAGGAATTTTGTTTTGGTCTCAGTAAAATCTAATACAGTTGTGTGGAACAATTGTATTAGTTAAGCCAGGTGAACAACCTGATACCATGGAAATAACTATTTGTATAACTGTGCAGAACATGCAGATGGTCATTTTGGCTCGGCTAACACAAGCACTCAGAGCACAGATTGTGTCTTTAGAGAGAGTTTCATTTTACATCATAACAGGCTTCGTATCTCACCCACAAGTCAAATCTTTTCCTCTTTCCAGGGATTAAGTTTCATGAAACCTAGAAATGATGCCTTGAAGTGACTGAGTCATGTACTGTGAGTGGGTGCACCGGCATTCTTCAGCACCATAATCACTGAGTGTGTGTTCACCACATGTGTGTACATGGTGCGAATATCATGTAACGATCCCTTTGTTCCACCCAGACAGGCAGAACATGAGACTAGATGTGCGTATTTTTGCCTTCTTTAGCTCATTGATCAGGATTACTAAAAACTTTTGTTTTCTTTGCCGCATGAGCTTTGCTTCTAAGTTTCTCTCAGCTGATCTACCCAAACCTGTCAACCGTTCTAGCTTTACATCAGGGGTTACTGTGCAGTACATGGAGTTCTTGGAGACATTTTATTGATAAGTGAGGATAATTAGACTTCTGATCAACCCTTCACATGTCAACCATTTCAATCAAAGCTTTAAAATTGTTGGTTGATGTAATAAATGCTGTTTTGAAAAAATCCACATTCCACACTCAAATGTCTTGCATGAAGACAAAGAGTTAATACAGGCTTGCAATAATGATTAATAATGTAATTTTTTTTGGTGTTTTGGGTATGATCCATCAACTTCTTCTTCTTTGTTGAAGCCTTTGATCAAGTGAGCTAATGCATGCAGAAGTGAATTTATCCCCAAATTCATTATCTTGATATGTTAGCCAAGCTGTGAGCGCCTCATAATATATATGATATTGGTTGGATTTACATAATTTTGAAAATCTGCTTCTAACTATAACAATGATTTTTTTTTTTTGTTGTTGTTGTTAGCAACCGGCCTATTTGAACAGAACAACTTAAAAGAAACCAACTTAAATTGTAATGATCCTCTACAGTCAGAGGTCTCATCTTCATATTAATTAATTTTTGTGACATTAGATCTAAATTGCAGTTATTTAAAATAAGGAAAAACAAATAAAGATCTAATTTATTTTTTAAAATGAAATGAAATGTGATGTTCAGATCAAGTCAGGTTGTGTAAGTCGAGGGCCATATTTTGATATTAAGAGTGCATTCACACCAGCCTGTTTAATCAAACCCAGGTTTGTTTGCTCAGAAAGTTTGATTTGTTTGAGAAAGTGTGAATCTGCTGCTGAAGTCTTACGTACGTCATAAAAGCAAACTCTGGTCCACTGAAAAGCATTGGTCACGGTTTGCTTCAAGTAAGCCAGATCATGGAAGCGGACTACAAGACATGGCACTGTGGGTAAACACAACCCATGAAAACAGCCGTTTCTCTCTATCAACCAAAAGAAGAGCTATTTTTCTTGTTCATTGTTCATCTTTTCTAGTATTCCTTGATGCAGCGCTGCCTCTGGTGAGGAGGGGAACGCGTCATGCATTAGGTCCATGTCGTTTGTCTAAACGCTACGTGAAAGTGAACTCAGACCTGCTAGGACTTGGGGCATCTTCTTTCATGGCCTCCTCATTTGATACACGCTAATGATGTTAGTCCACTTTCATCCGTACAACTAAAAATATTTTATGGTCAACAGGCTGCAACTTCCAAACTGTCAAAGCTCAACACATCTAATACAGCTCAAACAAAAACTACATAAGTGAAGTCTGTAACTGCAGCACTACCCGACCCAGGTTACATTTAGCCAGCTGTATCTGACAATCTGTGTTGTACATGAATCACCTTGTGCTCACGGTTATAACTACTAACTATTTATTGTACTTTCCGCTTTATAGCTCAGAGGATTGGATGTAGAACTGAGAGTGCTAAGGCGAGGTGTTGAGTTACAGCTGAGTTCATCAGTGCTGGAAACAGTCACAGGAAAGTACTGTGAAGCTTTTGGACAAAGGCAGCATGTGATTTCCTGCACAAATGGGGATAAAGGGATGACTTTTAAAGAACTGAGGACATAATGAAAGCCAATAATGATATGCAGACTACTCAGGCACAGAGAGAGAATTTTATTGTAACCAATAATATGTCATTTTATGATATTACATCCCAGTGTTAGTGATGGATTTTTATACTGGTTACTCTCCATAAATTTTGATCTTGTAATCATTATGAATTATTTTAGAATACTTTCAGAGATTGAGGAATAAAGATGTGGCAGGGAGCCTGTGTTTAATGCAAGTTGGCTGTAATGACTAGTCTGGAATACGATGGCTCATGGAGAAATCTCAAGTTGAAACCCACTTATTTCCAAGGAAAACATTTAGTTTCACTACATTAAAATATGGAAATATATGGATTAAGCTTCACTCTTTAGATTAGAGCACTGTGATAGTGATTGTTAGTTTTTAATGTCAGATACAGTTATACACACACCCACCTTCAAGTATTCTGTTTACCAGTCATGGTGATATTCTGCAGGTAATGAGTGTTCACGAGTTCCCAGCCCTCTGTCCACCCACTCACCAGCTCAGCTAATCCAAGAAACCTCCTCAACATGCTCTCATTGTAAGCGAGACTGCACCCAGACGAGAAAATAGCTCTCATTCTGAAATAATTACAGCCTTTTTGGACCTGTGATAAATTCAAAGCTAATTTAGAGGTACCAAAGATTAAGAGTTATACAAGGAAAGGGGCTGGTAGTGTGGTGAAGCATTTTCTCCCCATCTATGCGCAGGTTCTCTGTAGGTTCTTCGGCTTCCGACTGCTATCAAAAGACATGCGTATTAGGTTCATTTGTCACTCTTCAGAGTGAATGTGAGAGTGGACAGTTCTTTGTCTCTCTGTTTGCACTGTTATGGACTGGCAACCTGTCCTGGGTGTACTTTGCCTCTCGCCTGCTACATGCCGGTATAGTCTCTACCTTCCCTGTGATGGTGAATTGGACTAAGAACTATAGAAAAACGAATGAGTGACTGAGTTGAATTGATTATGCCAAATTTACTTTGTGTCTCAACAACCCTCTAGAGTACACAACATAGTGTCAAATACCCGGTTCTTAGACCAAATATGGATGCAGAGCATCAGCAATCAAAGTTGTGATCATTTTTTTAGAAGGGATTTGATATCACTTGCCACTGATTCGTGGCAACTACAACTGGTTCGTCCACCAGGTGGAAATATGTTCCAGAATATTTGTCGAACCTAAAGCTGTTCTATATGCTAACTTTTTAAAGCAGTGCTGGTTAGATTTCCAGCTGAATATGTCCTTTGTCACTTATATCCTCACAATAGGCTGTCTGGACACTTTGCTTCGACTTTCTAGTAACTTTTTCTTAAGCAACAATTAACATTAAAGCTTTTTTTTCAAAGTACATTTAATGATTTTTCACATCTACGTCTTATAGCACTTTGGATGAAGTTTGATAATGATAATTTTTTTTCTCCCCTCTCCTGAATGTCACTGAATGTCATGAACTTTGGTTACAGAGTCATGTATTGCCAGGTTTTTACAATTTAATGATTGTTATTTTAGGAAAAGAATCATTCAGAGATTGGTACTATAAAGTTGTACAAATGTGATTGGCCCATTTTAGCTGCCCTTTTTGTTTCTGAATCTAAGCAGTAAATTCTGGATCCGCCCCAAAACTTGCCCCTTATTCCATTAAGGAAATTTTCTAAAAATTTAATAAAAAAAATTCCATCTAAAACCTTTTTTTTTATATTTTAATGTTGCTAACAGACACTGACAGACTCACACACAAACAAACACTGCCGTAAACATAAACTCTGCCTTGGGGAATGTAATTATGTCAACAATTTAAAGGGATTAAAATCAGGAGTAAGATGGCAGGGCACCATGTAACACCGTTTGATTTTCAGCATCAGTCCTCAGATTTTTTTTCTTTTATTTTTATGGAGTTATCTTTAAATATGCCCAAAAGTTGTGTTGTTGTTGGTTGCCTTAGACATAGTTGTACCACAAACAGGCGTTCTTCAAACTACCAAACCGACACCGAAGTCTATACAAATGTGATAACTAGCTTATGGTTTACAGCTGTGTCAATGATTGTAGTCCTAGAAATAGAAATATTCAACACTTTGTTCAGATAATTTTGTGACTGGTAAGTAAAACTTCTGTTAAATTATTATTTAAGACTTATAGTTGTTCTTGTATAGATGCCAAAAATGCCATCGAATAGCTGGTTACAGTAACAATAATAGACGTCTGTTGGTGGTTTTAGTGAAGTTTTCAGTGTTTCTTGTTAGCTGCTTCTGAACAATGTGATGACACATAGATGGAGCATTCATTCAGTCCTGCCACTTTCTTTGACTTGTATATTTTTCTACATTTGGCACTGAAGGGATTGAGAAAATATCTGTATGACATTTTGGATAATTTTCTATCAACAACTGATGAAGAAAAACTATGAAAACAAGTTGGGTACTTCAGCACAGATGTTGGTATGATGCTGGGTTTGATTCATTAGCAAGCTGTTCATGGCCATTAGAGCTTCTAACTCAAACACTAGTGCTCACAATCATTAGCAAAACCACCAACAAGAATGGCTCGGTGGAGGTCTGCACTGAGAGTAGTTCTAGGTACTGCTTAGCTTGACTGAATTGGTTGAATAAATAGACCACTCTAGTGGTGGGTTACTGAGTTTGATGCCAGGATTATTCCTTCATTATTGCTGCTGTACAAATATGGAGCTGTTCTTTACTATGGCAGAGCAAAACTTGAAACATTGAAACTAGCTTGCAAATTTAAATTTAGGTCCATTATGAGCTGGTTTTCTGGCTGTCTTTTGAGAAAGAAGTAATTCGGATTAAAATTAGAAGGACGGGTAAATGTACAAGCAGGTGGATGCAGCTGCATGCTTATATTGCAGAACTGAGCTTCCTTTTCAGGGTGTTTGCACAACTCGACTGAGCCCAGAGTGAAATTTTTGTGCAGCTGAGAAATCTAAGGCCTCTGTTTTGAATACCTCCTCTGTGGTTCCTTTTAGAGTTACAAGGGCAAAAAGAAGTTGTTTGGGACATTAGGCATGGGAATAACTTAGAGGTCCAGAAGAGGTTGTAAAGATGTGTGGTAACTTCCATACACTGCTGCTTCTTGATCTAGACAGGCATGTCAAAATATTATTTAATAGATTTAAATATATGATTGATTGGAAAAACCAATACAGCTGCATGTTTAAAAAAAGGGCTAAATACACATTGATGCTGAAATAAAAATAAACAAGAGGACGTTGAAATGCAACAGAAAGCAAATCTCATAGAAATGAGTTTACTGCAGTTTTACATAACATTTGTCACATTTATGTTTGTTTGGATTTAGTCTCATGGAAACAGAAAACTTTCTCAGACAGAGTGGAAAACTTATCTCACATGGTTGAAAATGCGTGTGTGTTTGCTTGAGAGTGTTTCAGTGTGACAAAAATCTAGAGAAACATCTAAAGGAAGTGGATTGGTTAGAGTCATGTGGTCAAGATGTTTGTCAGATCTCTTGCTTTGTTTCTTTCTAGTTCAGCGTCTTCTGCAGAAGTTTTTCAGGCTCTGTTTGTGTGTTTCATGTCAATGTAAAAAGAAATCGGATGCAACGGTCATCACGTGGCTTTATGGCTTCTTTTCGCTGATTACAAATGCTTAGTTTTTCATGTCCTGCAGATGTGCAGTGTTCTACCTGTCGTCACCTCTTTGCTGGCCTTTTATTATGTGTTTGCAAACGTGCAACATACAACCACAATGCCAGTGCACATGACCTTGCTGATTAGTGTATGGAAATCCCCCTGGCTGTGCAACACCCTCACCCAACACTATTCTATTGGCCTCTTTTCTCCTTATTCATCTGCACTCAAACAGACACATACCTTCAAACACTGTGATACCAAGCACCATTATGTCATTGTTTGATTTAGTACAACTGCAGGGAGTTTAAATGTTTACATTATCAAGTAATATATAACATAGTAAATATAGTTAGTCAGTATATAGGCCGGGTACCTGGGGCACTCACAGTTTATTGTGAGTGGAATTTTAAAGTTTATTAAACTTTAAAATTCCACTACATTGACTGCACCCCCAAGTGCCATCGCTTATATTGTCAAAAATGTCTTAAGCGTTGGTAGTGTGTAACTTTACGGGTTACATTGTAATCAATGGCTTACCCTTTAGGTGATCTATGGAAGTTTTCCATGCCTTTGTACCCACTCTGGTAGGTTTAAAATCCAGCCATGAAATTTAGAAAGAATAACGTATGTTAAGTCTGCAATGAGTGATTCATGATAACACATTTATTTATCAGACTTTAGTAAAAAAAAAAAAAAAAAAAATTGCTATCATTACAATTTTGCAATGAGACCTTTTATTTTAGTTTGACCCTGTCCATCAGTACTGATGTTAATTAATATCTAACAAGACACCACAATTTAGTATTCATTAGTATCTGGATATTGATTTTTTTTTTTTTGTATGTGTGTATTTTTGGTTAGTCTTTATGGTACTGTATTTGTTGATACAAACATTTTACATAATTTTAGCTTCGTTATTTAACAACTGACGCTGCCCTGAAAAGAAAAGTCTTTATGTTGACTTTACTCAAAAGGGTTGAGGTTCTACATACAATTTTATACTAAAAGACAAAAAAAAGACCAAAACAAACAAACAAAAAAAAAAAACAATAAGAAGACCAAAAGTAGAAAAACGGGTTTGGAGTTTAAAGGGTTAATGTTTTAAGGGTGACACTCAGCTTGGTGTGCTTGCTTAAATTAAGATGCAGGTACACAAACGCTAGCACTTGCACAGACAGTGGGTTACTTCCTGTTTCATTACAATTTGTTTAGATTTGCTTGTGACCAATTCCACAAGACTTGAGCAGAACTTTTCATTCAGACAGGAGCTCTCCATAGTTCCCCTCTGAGTTATTGAAAGTTCACATTTTCTTCTGCAGCGAGCAAGGCAGCATGCAATCCTCTCTAGATGCCTTGTTTGTCAGCAACTTTAGTAACACTCTGATTTGCCTTAACTAATCTACTTGAGGGTAATATTCAAGCCAGCCATGACAAGCCAGTTCAATTTGAATGAAGGCATCTAAGCACAGCTCTATTAAAATGATTGTGAGTTTATTTTTTCACATTTCTATTAAAGCGTTTCCTCAAAAATTAATTATGTAAAGGTTGATTTTCACTTCTTCTGGTTCTTGGTGATTTAAAAAGCTTAAATTTACTTCTCACTTTTTGTTCTTACTGATTAACGGATTTCATTGATATTGGGGCTTTTATACCTCTCAAGCTCAATATTTGGCATCAGTTTGTTGTGATCCAGATGCTTTATATTTCAAGTAAAGTTATTTTTTTTTTCTGCAAGAACTTAACAGTT
Source organism: Telmatherina bonti (assembly GCF_933228915.1). Taxonomy (NCBI): domain Eukaryota; kingdom Metazoa; phylum Chordata; class Actinopteri; order Atheriniformes; family Telmatherinidae; genus Telmatherina; species Telmatherina bonti. The sequence goes on from NC_136611.1 coordinate 14,352,335, forward strand.
TCAACAAAGATGACAAAGACCATTTGGCAAAAAAAAATTAGCGTGAGGATCACTAAAATGTGTACGAAGAAAAAAATGTGACATACTAAATAAATTCAAGTCAGCATTATTTGTATAGCGCCGCGTCACAACAGAGTTATCTTATGGAACCTTACTGACACATCAATTTGAGTCAATTCATACTAAATAGTCTAGTTAAGGAAAACCAACAGATTGCATGGAATCTTAAATTTGATCCAATCCTCCATTCTGCACGAGGCGACAGTGGAAGAAGTACGTTTACTAGTCGTATTCACACATGCACAGATACTAGACACACAACACACCCTTAACTGACCACCACACATACAAACACACCCATAACTGACACGTGCTTGGTCTCACGCGTGTACGTTTGTACCCCACTACTGACATCATACACAGACATACAACTTTTCCACCCAGGAAGCTTTGGTGGAGGTTTTGTTAAACTTTTGGGTAGATCTCATACACCTACCTAATGAACGACACACACAGTGTAGTTTTTATTCATGAAACAAGAACAGCCAATAATTTTTATACAAACAAATCTGTTAAAGCAGTGTACATATGTATACATTTATGTTCTTCTAAACGATCTCTCTTTTGTTTCTCATTATGCTAGAATCATAGTTAGAGCATCAACAGACATCAACTCATCCCACATCATGTAGAAATGACTGTTCTGCATATGTCCTTCATATGAGAAATTAGCTTTACTAGAAAGTAGAAAAATTAAACCATTAAGTTTTTTAAGTTTTGTTTATATATATATATTTTTTTTTTACTTGATGTGACTGATAAGAGGAAGCAAGAGGGGAAAGAGGAAGCCCTGAGTCAAACTGTTAGGGAAGTTGTGACCACATCTCGGATCATTAGGCCTGTATGTAGAGCAGGGAAATTGGCATTAGGGCTGTGACGAAATGCTTTCGTCCTGATTCGATTTGATTCCCATTTTTTGGGTGCCAATATGATTTAAATTCTCATGATTTTTCGATATTACTGATTTTTGAAGACTGAAAACAAACATAAAATGTAAAAAACTTTTTTTGCAAGTCATTTTTCTTGATTTCAATTAGGAAAAAACAAAACAGTAGCCAGACCGTCATTCTGCTGCTATTTCCAAGAACACAATCAAAAAGATGAATAAAAGTAATGGATTATTTTTATCTGAAAAAAAAAAATTATTATAAAATTGTGAAGAAAAAAATACTAATATTAAATTTTCTTTCAACTCGATTTCCCACCCCTAATTGGCATAAAGTTAGTTTTTCCAAACCATTCCTTCCAATTATTAACAAAACTGATAATTATGATAAATAGCTTTAGTAAAATAGTGTATATTAGAAATGTCCGATATTATTGGCATACTGATATTATTGGCCAATATCGACATTTAAATGCAATATCAGAATTACTAAAATCGGTTTATGTACCTTTAATGCAATAACATTGACACAACATGCACATATTATACACTGCTCAAAAAAATAAAGGGAACACTAAAATAACACATTGTAGATCTGAATAAATAAAATATATTTGTTAAATACTTTGTTCTTTCCATAGTTGAATGTGCTGACAACAAAATCACACAAAAATAATCAATAAAAATCAAATGTATCAACCCATGGAGGTCTGGTTTTGGAGTTATATTCTCAAAATGAAAGTGGAAAAACACACTACAAGCTGATCCAACTTTGATATAATGTCCTTTAAACAAGTCTAAATGAGGCTCAGTAGTGTGTGTGGCCTCCACGTGCCTGTATGACCTCCCTACTATGTGTAGGCATGCTCCTGATGAGGCAGCTTATATTCTCCTGAGGGATCTCCTCCCAGGCCTGGACTAAAGCATCCACCAACTCCTGGACAGTCTGTGGTGCAACTTGGCGTTGGTGGATGGAGTGAGACATGATGTCCCAGATGTGCTGAATTGGATTCAGGTCTGGGGAATGGGCGGGCCAGTCCATAACATCAATGCCTTCGTGTTGCAGGAACTGCTGACACACTCCAGCCACATGAGGTCTAGCATTGTCTTGCATTAGGAGGAATCCAGGACCAACCGCACCAGCATATGGTCTCACAAGGGGTCTGAGGATCTCATCGCAGTACCTAATGGCAGTCAGGCTACCTCTGGCGAGCACATGGAGGGTTGTGCGGCCCTCCAAAGAAATGCTACCCCACACCATTACTGACCCTCTGTCACACATCTGTCACATGTGCTCAGTGTGAACCTGCTTTCATCTGTGAAGATCACAGGACGCCAGTGGTGAATTTGCCAATCTTGGTATTCTCTGGCAAATGCCAAACGTCCTGCACGGTGTTGGGCTGTAAGCACAACCTGTATACGTCGGGCCCTCTTACCACCCTCATGGAGTCTGTTTCTGTTTGAGCAGACACATGCACATTTGTGGCCTGCTGGAGGTCATTTTGCAAGGCTCTAGCAGTGCTCCTCCTGTTCCTCCTTGCACAAAGAAGGAGGTAGCGGTCCTGCTGCTGGGTTGTTGCCCTCCCACGGCCTCCTCTACGTCTCCTGATGTACTGGCCTGTCTCCTGGTAGCGCCTCCATGCTCTGAACACTACGCTGACAGACACAGCAAACCTTCTCGCCGCAGCTCACATTGATGTGCCATCCTGGATGAGCTGCACTACCTGAGCCACTTGTGTGGGTTGTAGACTCCGTGGCATGCTACTGTAACTCGTTACTATAGCACTATCCAAGTGAGTTAAATTCCAGCAGGAGTTAAGGGAAGTAAATTATTGGGCCAAATTCCTAAATTCCTTTAGATTTACAGCTGGAGGATTATTTGCAGAGGCATAAATTTTGATTGATTAGATCCAATTCTCTGTCATCTAAAATCTGTCATCTTATCCTTTCTTAAATTCATTCATTCACTCATTTATTTTCCGAACCGCTTACTCCAGTTAAGGGTCACGGGGAAGCGGGATCTTATTCCAGTAATCAATTCAATTCAATTCAATTCAACTTTATTTATATAGCGTCAAATCACGGCAATGCCATCTCAAGACGCTTTACAGACAGAGGGGAAAACATAATGAAGGCCAATTCATAACAGCCTATATAAGGAAACCAACAGATTGAGTTGAGTCCAACTCAATCTCCCATCCTGAGCAAGCACACTGGCAACAGTGGGAAGGAAAAAACTCCCTTTTAACAGGAAGGAAACCTCCGGCAGAACCCGGCTCAGGACAGGCAGCCATCTGCCTCTGCTGTGTGGGGGGAAGAGGACAGAAAGACAACAGACAACAGGAACTGCTACTCCCGGCCAGGGAGACCTGCTGAGACAGGAGACATACATGTTAATGATGCAACACTGTTATGGGGGGGGGGGGGGGTAAAAGAAAGAGATAAAGAGAAAAAGAAAGAAGCTCAGTGTATCAGGAAATGTCTCTCAGCAGTCTAAACCTATAGCAGCATAACTAAGGGATGCTAACCATCCCTAGCTATAGGACTTATCAAAAAGATAAGTCTTCAGCCTAGTCTTAAAGGTGGGGAGGGTGTCTGCTTCCCTAACACTAACTGGGAGCTTATTCCATAAGAGAGGGGCCTGATAACCAAAGGCTCTGCCTCCTGCTCGGCTCTTTGAGACTCTAGGAACCACAAGTAAGCCTGCAGTCTGCGAACGAAGTACTCTACTTGGTATATAAGGAACAATGAGGTCTTTGATATATAGTGGTGCCTGGTTGTGGAGGGCTTTATATGTAAGGAGAAGGATTTTAAATTCTATTCTAGATTCAACAGGCAGCCAATGAAGAGAGGCTAAAACTGGAGAAATATGATCTCTCATGCTGGTTCTGGTCAGGACTCTGGCTGCAGAATTCTGGATCAGCTGAAGGCTTTTCAGGGCAGCCCAGTAATAGAGAGTTACAGTAATCTAGTCTCGAAGTAACAAAAGCGTGAACCAGTTTTTCTGCATCACTCCGAGACAGAATGTCCCTAATTTTGGCTATATTACGTAAATGAAAGAAGGCTGTTTTAGTAACCTGCTTAATATGTGGGCCAAAGGACAGGTCAGGGTCAAATATTACTCCAAGGTTTCTCACTGTAGCACTGGAAGCTAAAGTAATGCCATCCAGGTTCATTACAAAACCGGAAAATTTAGCTCTAAGTTTTTTTAATCATTGGGAAACCCTAGATAGCTCGCCAGTCCATCGCAGGGCCCTTTTCTTAAATTGTTTCATTAAAAAAATAAAATAAAATAAAAAATTAGTGCTTCTTTCGAGGGATATTTTTGTTCTTTTGCCTTTCTTTTTTTTTTTTTTTTTTTTTTTTGGCTCAGTCAGGTTTCATTCTGTACTTGTGTGCATGAACTCAGCTAATTCACTTACAAGGAACTGCTATCACTTCTGTGAATCTTATGTGTGCTGTCTTCACTTCCTCATATTTAGCTTATATATCAGTAATTCTGAGAAGTGTGCAAGGAGGGCAGTGCAATGTGTGACACTTTTATTCATGACAGAAGGCTTCATCTCTGATGGTCTCTGACAGGTTTCCAAGAACATAGTCATCTCTATCAATGTTAGTAAGCCCACAACTAGTGCTCGCAGTGTGTGTGTGTGTGTGTGTGTGTGTGTGTGTGTGTGTGTGTGTGTGTGTGTGTGTGTGTTCCCCACATCCTCTCTGATGCCACTGATAGAGCTTATTTTGAATGTGATCGGCTATAGTGATCTTCTGGCTGATTACACTCCACCTATTAACACATGCATTAAAGTAGTGCGAGCAAAGGTCACTGTCAGTTTGTGTTTTCTTTGCAGTGGAGGCAAATATTAAAATAATTTTCTGGTTTACAAAGAGCTGATTTAAAGCATCAAATGCATGAACTAAAACTACACCACAGAACCATTTATAAATTATATGACCCCAACCCCAACATGCAGAAACCGATTTTGGAGAGGTTTCAATTTACATGCATTTTTAATGTGTTATTATTGCAGCTCTTAGACATGCTTTCTAAATTAAATCTGCCTTACACAAAGACTCCACACAAACACAGATATGAAACAGGAGTGAGCTGCAATCTGCAACCTATGAAACAGAGCCTCAGGAGCGTTTGTCTGCATGGCACTAGCTGGCAGCAGAGTGGAAAGGTGCTATCTGTTGCAAATCACTCATATTAATGTTTTATTAACATTCTTAAAGGGACATTTTTTTTACATACAAACAAGGAATGTCATGCTTTAACAAAGCTTTAAACCAGATCTGTAAAGACTAATTATAAAAAGTTTGCTTTCAAATGTTTCCTAGTCAACATGCAGAAGCAGAGGAAGATCAAATGCCTCGTTTAGTTATTGTGAGTTGATTTAATTAAAACCAACATCATATTAGTCTGTCTGCAAATGCCCCTAAAGTGAATCTTATTCAGGTTTATTATGTTACAAACTGGCTTCTCTTAAGATAGATGTGAAAACAAGCAGCGATCTGAAGTCTCCAGCAACTGTCAATGAGATTGGATTAAATATCATCTTTAATTTGTTGTTTTTTTACACAATTTGCATAACAATGGACAAGGATTTTTAACCAATGTAAACATTACAACAGATTGCAATACATAAAAAAATCCTAAAGTTAACATTTTATTTGAAATGAAACTTGTTTCTGACTAAATCAGGGAGGATAAGGTTTATTAGTTGTGAAAACCACATGATATCTCATATACAGCTGAAGTTTAGCAACAGGTTTTCCACTCAGACAAGTGCTTTCGTAGATTATACCTCTTGAAAATTAATTGTTAATTGTTCTTTGCAATGTTAGCAATTTAGCTGAAACTGAATAGAAATGCTGACTATCAAATACCAGTGTTACAGCTGCCTCCCTCATAGTCTACACCTGTGATCCATTTACTCATTCAAATTTCTGCTCACTGTCCTGGCTGGGATTGGTCCATCTGGTCACACCTTTATCTCCACCCTTCTCAATGGACAATTGATCCTCAATCACTGCTCGCTCAACCAACTGCTTGGAAATAAGACACCTGGAAACCTTCAAATAGTGGTAACTGCTTGCTCAGTAGCGGTCTGCCCTCAGCTGTGTTAGGACTGTGACTATTGTTTGATTTCCAGTGGAGATTGGTTTTTCCAAGTCAAGTTTTTTGGTTTGTAGTTGTTTATTTTTATTTTGGTGGACACCATTGAGCTACAGTTAAACTGATAGGTTTTGTTTTATGGTTGTTATAAAGCCCTAATGGCTTCTCTCTGTTAGTTTGATTAGTGGGGAGTTGGGATTGGCTAATGGTATAGTGGTGAATACCATTTGTTTGTATTTTTCTTTTTAGACTGTTATTGGTGCTGCTTTTGTTTGTAAATATCTAGCTGTTGCCGGCCTGTTTTTCTGTTTTCCTTTTACTGGCTGATTTTGGCATTTTGTTGTTTTTAAAGCAGCATTGTAAACCCCAACTCCTTTACTACCATTTTTATCTTTTTTTCCCTATTCCTCATCTCCTAACGCGACTGTATTGGTCCATTTTTTCAACATCTTTCCACAGTTTTTCCTTTTTTTCGGCTCATTTGCCCTTGCAAAGTTGGGTCGTAACAAATAATTAACTTGTTACACAAAGCGTGTGCACAGTTGGATCAAAGAAAAAGTTTATGTAAGAAAAATGCATCACAGTGAAAACAATTATACAACTTTTGCAAATAAATCCTGATGTCCGTTAAGTAGGGTTTTTTGTTATTAAAAATATTTCATTGTGATTAATCGCATGTGTTAACTTACGATTAATTACATATTTTATCACTGTTTCTATATTGACCATAAAAGGATTTTATGTTTTAATATTCATAATTGCAGGTATTTACTTGGATTTATAGAACGAGGTACTTTAGCTATTTGCTAAATTTAGTTAACGGAAGTCGAATGACTTTACGCATACAAATACGCCTGCATTAACAACACATCTGTGACGATGATCATGCAGCTGATTTTTTTTTGTTCCCCATTTGCACTAGATTTCTTGAGCATAAGAAAAAGTACCAAATATTATTTAGCTCGTCCTTACAAGTATGCATCAAAATAAAGAAAATAAGCACATCCGTGATTCTAACCTGAAACCCGGGGAAGTACAGACAGATGTGTTGGTTATTGTGATCGAGGTCATGGCCTATCATGGGTGGTGCTCTAAGCCTTTAAATGGTCCGTGTGTGTGTGTGCTTGTGTGGGATAACACACTTTCCAAAATATCTCCAGAGATCATTTTGGCAACCTTGCAAAATCGAATGTCAGTCCAGCCCACACACACACACACACACAGTCGGACACAGACACACATGCACGCACCCCGGACAGCTTTGGCTTCAGTGACCCTCAGAGGGATAGAGGAATGTTGAGTGTCATTCAGTTGCTGTGGTGACGGCCTTGAGAAAAGGACCCTGGGAAGATTGTTTTGGACTCCAAACATCCTGTGTGTCACCCTTGTGTGTGTGTGCACTCAAACTGTAGATGTGTTTGTGATTGTGTGGGTGAGAGGTTGCAAGGTTGCATCTGTGGACATGTCTCCGCTTGTGTGTACGCCACTGTTACAAAGTGTTTATGCTGCTGCTACCTCAAGTTGAAACCTGTGTAAAGAAGATATTACAGATAAAATACATGTTTATTTAGTTTATTTGATTTGCTAGGTATAACTTTCATACATGTTCGTTGTAACAAAATAACATGTTTTGTCGACAGAAAGTGAAAATGTGAAAAAAAATTTCCATCAGAAGAAATCGAAGACCATCTTAGATGCTTATTCTGCTCACAAATTCAACGTAGGATTTAAAAGATGGGCTGTAAACCTGTTCATAAAAGGATCCATATGATAAAATAATGCACCAATCACAAAAATGACAGTAAATGAAGTTAGCTAGAATGAGTCCAGTATGTTCATTTCTTTTTTGTAATAAAAATGGGAGTTAGCTGCAACAATAACATGCTCAAAAATAGGGTTCACCCCCAGACTGAGACAGATCAAATAATTATTGTGTGAATCACGGGCTAAATGACAACTGAAAAATCTGTTCAGATTTGGGGCTTTGCAAGCCATGATGTATATTGTGTTGTCACTGTTGCATATCTGTGTTTCACATTCATATCTGTCTGCATCTGTGTTTGAAGTTGAAACGTAGTAGTGAAAGTTGAGTCAATCTGAAAAACATTGGAATGAAAACCGTGAAGTCTGTGAAGGTTTTACTTATGACTGGGACAGCTCATCAGGTTAATATTCATAGAGCTGCTGCAGCCTATGGTGACAATAATATCAGATGTATATATATATATATATATATATATATATATATATATATATATATATATATAGAGAGAGAGAGAGAGAGAGAGAGAGAGAGAGAGAGAGAGAGAGAGAGAGAGAGAGAGAGAGAGAGAGAGAGAGAGAGAGAGAGAGAGAGAGAGATAGATAGATAGATATTTTCCAACCTCAAAATAACTTTAATTTAACTACAATGCAATTGAACCATTACAGAGCCTTAAATAGTGGAAGATTCAATCTTCGGCAGGATAAAAACCATAGTGAGTCATCAATCCACAGCAACATGTAGCTGCTGCTGTTTTACGTAAAAAAAAAATAAAATAAAACACATCATTCGACATAAATGAGACTGAGAGTTAGTAACCGGTGGTAAGCTTGAGGTCTGCTCAGAAATAATGCAGAGTACTACGGATGAAGATGAAGAAGAGCATTTATTTAAGAGCTGAATAAAAAAACCTTTGTGTTCGTTTACAGACTTATTTTGTCCAAACTGTCTGGTTGGTAAAGAAAATGTTACTTACAATCCTGGTTCCTTGTACTAATGAATAGGATCCATCCATCCATCCATCCATCTTCTGCCGCTTATCCGGGGTCGGGTCGCGGGGGCAGCAGCCTAAGCAGGGAAGCCCAGACTTCCCTCTCCCCAGCCACATTTGCCAACTCTGCGGGGGGGATCCCGAGGCGTTCCCAGGCCAGCCGAGAGATATAATCCCTCCAGCGTGTCCTGGGTCTTCCCCAGGGTCTCCTCCCCGAGGGACGTGCCTGGAACACCTCACCAGGGAGGCGTCCAGGAGGCATCCTGACCAGATGCCCGAGCCACCTCAACTGGTTCCTCTCGATGCGAAGGAGCAGCGGCTCTACTCTGAGCCCCTCCCGGATGACTGAGCTCCTCACCCTATCTCTAAGGGAGAGCCCGGCCACCCTGCGGAGGAAACTCATTTCAGCCGCCTGTATACGAGATCTCGTTCTTTCGGTCACGACCCACAGCTCATGACCATAGGTGAGGGTAGGAACGTAGATCGACTGATAAATCGAGAGCTTCGCCTTCTGGCTCAGCTCCTTCTTCACCACGACAGACCGGCGCAGAGCCCGCATTACTGCAGACGCCGCACCGATCCGTCTGTCGATCTCACGCTCCATCCTTCCCTCACTCGTGAACAAGACCCCGAGATATTTAAACTCCTCCACTTGAGCTCACATTGCACCCGACCCCTACGGCTCCTCCCGCAGATGGTGAGCCCACGGGAGGCGGGGCCCATGTAACCCTTTCGGGCTGAGCCCGACCGGGCCCCATGGGCGAAGGCCCGGCCACCAGACGCTCGCTCTCGTACCCCGCCTCCAGGCCTGGCTCCAGAGGGGGGTCCCGGTAACCCACGTCCGGGCAAGGGAACATTCATGCCCAGGTTGGTCGTCATCATAGGGGTCTATGAGCCGTGCTTGGTCTGGTCCCTCCCCTAGACACCTGTTTGCCATGGGTGACCCTACCAGGGGCATAAAGCCCCCGACAACATAGCTGCTAGGATCTTCGGGACGCACAAACCCCTCCACCACGATAAGGTGACGGCTCAGTGAATAGGATGTTGGATTTAATGGTTACACAGTTTCTGCAAATGAATGCTACTTACTCAGTTTTACTTATTCTAGATGTGAATTATAATCAATTAATATCTGATATAACTGACCTGAAATCTCATCTTTAAACCTTTTAGTTGTTTAGCATCTTTTTTTTTTTTTTTTTTTTTTTTTTTTTTAAATTTCTTTTGGGTCATTTTGCATCTTTTTTCCTTTGTTGTGTTTTTTTCGTTTACATCTCTATTTTCTAAGAGAATTTTCATGATGGTTGTTTCCTTTAGTTGTCATTTATTGTGTTTTATTGTGATCATTTTCTGTCTCTTTGTGATCATTTTACATTTCTGTGGTCATCTGTACCCATTTCATGTATTTTGTACCTCTTATTAGGTGCTCTCCAAATTCTCGTTTTCTTTTTGCATTTCTGTTAGTTTATTTCGTAATGTGGATGTTTATGTTCTTAGAGGTGATTTTAGATGTTTATACTAAAGGTTGAAGTCGCTATGAATTTTTTGCTTGTCTTTAAGATGGTTATTGATATTAATTAATATTATTTGTAAAAAATAATCTCTAGTCAGTTTTATGCATGGAGAAAAAAAGGCCAAAGCCATGCTGGGGTTGTGTGTCTGCGTGCATTGGGGAGCATGACAGACTTTTATTCACAATAATCAGAAATGTGCTGTGAGGTTGAACTTGCTCCCCTGACAAAGCTGATTCACAGAAATCAGGCTTGTTCTGTGTTGCTCAACTAGTCAGACATCTGTTGAAGGTTTTTTCTTTCACTCAGAAATGCTCCTGTTTTTCAGAAACTCATTCACATTCTCACAATCAATTCCTTTCAATGAGTCACTCCACTCGAACATTCACAAACAAGCACACACAGCAAGACCGGCTGATCTCATTAGCTGTTGCGTATCCTGTCCAGATGTAATATTGAAGCTTGAACTAACGTTTGTGAATGGGGTTGCAGCGGTGATTTATCCCCTGCATGCTCTCTGGCTTAAAATGTTGCAAAATTCCCTGCGGTGCGACAGAGTCAGAGCTTTGGAATATTTTAGATGGAAGGGGTGGGGGGGTGAGGTTCACCAGTAATCGTTTTTCTCTTTTATGGATCAGTAACATAAAGTTTGAGACAAATGCATCACGGTGAGACCTTCAGGAACACCTGGAGTCACATGACATCCTGTATGTGTGAAGGGACAACAAGCACAACGGAAAATGTAGCTGATTCATTATATTTTGAGGATAATTTAAGGCAGCACAGAAAAACTAAGAGGAAAGGCCATCACGTTTCCGGAACAATTTCTGAGGCAGGTGTGTAACCTTGTACGCACGCTGCTCGTCTTGCAAGTGTGCACCTTCCTCATCAGCATATACTCTTCATTATTTCGTTCTTGTTTCATCTACCTCCACCTTTCTGCAAAGACTGAAAAAGCAAAAACAAAATGTCTCAGCACGCCGTCGACCTGACTATGGTAGCAACTGGTGCAAGTTAAGTTTTGTCGGTTCCTCACTCTCAGACTCGGATATCTCTAAATGAGTCACATCCCCTCTCCTTTCTGCGTCAGTGTCTCTCGATTGATAATATTAGACTCTGGCCGAAAAACAGCATCAAGAGTTATGAGGGAGGACATAAATCTTTTCTTTTGATGCATGTGTGTGCGCCCCTCTCTGTCTCTGCGTGCGTGTAGGATTAAAATAGACATTCCTCAGGCTCACACACTGTCACATGGACTCAAACTCATCCGGTGCACAAAGCCCTGGAATCCGTCCTCCCTGTTCTTTCTTCTGCTCTCCATCCCTTTTTCTCTCCCTCCCGACGCTGTCTTTAACTGTCTCGTCTGTTTCCTTTTGCCGCTGTGCTGCTGCTGCTCTGTCACGCTGATCCCCCCCTACTTGAGTTTTTTTCCTCTCTCTCTTTCTCTATTCAGCTTCCTTGCATGTGTTTGACCCACAGGGTTTGATCTCGTCAGCTTCCACAGTGCACTGTGCTTGTTTGGAAGTCAGTGCGAGTCACATTGATAGCTTAAAGATTTGATATAGTTCTGTTATGAGACCCTGCAACCCAAGCTGGAGGATGATGATAATGATGATGATGATGATGATGATGATGATGATGATGATGATGATGGTTATAAAATGAAAATTCTGGGCTATTAACAAGATTTCTGGAGATCTCTCTTAGGACTTTTTACTAAAATATTATGCACTTAACCAAATAATATTTTCCCATGTTCATTTATACAACTTGGCCTATAAAAAATGGTGAGATGCTGTTTAAAATGATGCACTTGAGTCATTTATCCCAATGCCCACCCTCATACCATCATCATGCTGGCTTTAGAGCTGTGTGATAAGATGCTGGGTGGTCTGTCTCCTCCTGCTTCATGATTTTGAAATAGAAGTTAAAATGTTATGATGATACACCACAAGACAGACTTCTACATGCTTCAGTCTGTATTACTTGTGATCAGACTATGACTCATAGCCACAAAGAGACGCTGCGTGTAGTTTCCTCTCTGCGGTGATGACCAGCTAGTTCTGTTGAGAAATAGTTCATTTCTCAAAGTCTTAAATGTTGAGAAGAGCAGCTGGCTAATAAGTTGGACTAGTGAAAAGTGGTATCACAGATATACAGGATTTAACTTCTATGTACACCACATTAGACCAGGTTGTACATTCACATACTTGCTTACAGACCGAGTTATCTACTGGTCTTTCTTTGTATTACTCTTTTAAATAACTTTGCTAAAGTTAGTCTGTCAAGTGTCAAAATGCAAGAAAAGTTGCTCTGAACATTTTTTTATATAATGTCCAAACTTAAACTATGTTGCTGGATATCTGTCTCAAACATAAAACATTTGCATGTCCACCAGCTCATTTCTGATTTCACTATCAGCTCTTTGTATGTACCTTTCCAGTAATCTTTATATGTTATGTACACTCACTTCTGATGATTCAGTGGCTATATTTGAAAGACATGCAACTTTCATTTGAAACATTGGTTCAAAAGAATTGGGGAAAGAAAAGCCAACAATGATTATTCAGGACAGATAAAGCACATGACACATTTTATTTGTCAGACTTTCTGGGATAATACAGCTTGATAAGGACAAGTCCAACCTACTGTTGCTTCAGAGTATTGCTTCATGCCACCAAAAGTAGAGAGAACAAACTTTTTCAGTGTTTAAAATGAGAAATGAATAATAAAATACATCAAATACTCAGCTTTAAGTAACTGTTGCTTGGCTATGTTTACAAGCAAGTGATCATTTTAGAAACACATCAGCAAAAACACTGAAATGAATAGATATAATATATATAGAATCCCTCAGTTCTGTAGGATCATTTGTGTGATTAAATACTGTATAAAGAGACAGGGCTGCATGAATAAAAAGGACTTTTATAAGTTGTCAAACTAAGTATTAAATACTTCATACACACATCTGATGCGCATAACAGACACAGATGACACACACACACACACACATGGGATATTAGTTCCTAAAGTCTCAGTAATAGTTACTGACTTGCTTTGTCTTCACATGTTTGTGTCAGCTGTCACCCAGACTTTATTTCAGAGGAGACTTCTGACCCAGCATGCCAAAGGCTTTTGCACTCCACTGACCAGGTCATCCATCCGTGTGTATGTGTAGTTGTGTCTGTATGTGAGCTGGTGGCTCTGTTATCGCCCAGTTGGAGTGTCGGAGGCTCTTTGTGGCTGTACTGGTAATTAGCTTATATCCATGTGTTTAACCTTTTGTCTTGCTGGGTTTTAATTTTACCTGCGTGAAGCAAGACGCTAAGAGTAACTTTGCAGCTGGAACATGAAATCTGTTTAATATTGTGTAAAATACCGTTTGCTTTATTGGTGTGAGGCACAACGTCACTTTGTCCTGGTGGGGTGGAGGTTGGAGTTCTGCCACAGGAGCGCCAATCACGCTTCCCACGACTCACTGCATTTTCTTTCACTTAAGGAGTCTTCAGAGGATTCACACTCATGCACATACTCCACATTCACACACACACAGTAAACGCATCAGAGTGAAACTGCGTCTGCTTTCCAGGCTCACCGTGAACCATCTGGTTGCCATTAATTATGTGTAAAGACAGCAAACAGTGTCTGCGTTGCACACATGGATAAATAGTGTTCAGTGGCATCTGCAGCTTAATTAATCAACCTATTAGTAACTGGTATATCACAACTGTGTATCACATAGAAGTATGTGCAGTCATTTATTTTTTCTCCTGCAAGCAGCAGCTTGTGCAAACCACTAAAATATTTAAACAGAAAAAAAAAGCATTTGAAAATTTTCTTATGTTATTTGAAGGAATCAGAAAAACCTCACAGCACTGATCTGCATCAGCAAACCTACAAATACTGTATGTTTGACTTCTGCTGCATTCAGGGTGGAGCAAAAGCTCAAGTTGTATCAGATATCTTTTACAGAAGATTTTGAAACTCCAGTGTGAAGGATGCAGTGACATCTGCCTGCACAGATTGCATATAGCAGCCTAATGAATCTTCCTAGTTTCACCTTAGAATATAAGTAAAAAATGTCAAACATGCTCATGTTTTGTTTCTACTTCCTCAAAAGGCTGATTCACACAAATCTCAAATGTTATATATTTATGTCCAACACTGACACAGTTGAAGGTGTTAGATAGCTTTTGTTGTCATAATTTCACAACGTTTTCCAAAACCAGCAACATCCCAGTTTGTCTGAAACAGATTTTGACAAAACACCAAGTTATGTTTCCTCACAGCTACCTTGCTGCGTTGGATACAGTGTGCTTGTGCCTCAGATCCTATTTTCATCTGTGTTTCTGTACATTTTTATTTGCGAGTCTCGATGAGAGTAAAGTTTGATCACTAATCATGTCCTTTTAATGATTTCCAGGCCTCTAGCCCCAAACTGACGACTCACTGCTCAGATATCCAAGAAGTCCGTCGTTGCAACCGACTGGAGATGCCCGACAACTTAAACACATTTGTTTTAAAGGTACGCACAGTGCAGAGTTTCAGCTCAATTGAAATGGAAAATCTACTTCCTTGGTTAGCTTAGGGGGGCTTTTTATTCAAAAAGATAGTTTGCAGTGTATTTAAACCCATATTGCTTGTATATGCATTATTTAATTCAAGGAAATTCCCTGTGAATGTAATCCATACATTTCTATAATCCAGTTGAAGTCCTACCCGTATATGTAACATGTATTTAAAAATATTTGTAGGTTAATCGAGGTAGCCTGATATTTGAGACAGACAACGACCAGCAGCTCAGCTCCTGGACCACCGAGTTAAAAGAATGCATCACCAGCAGGTGAGGAATCGTTCTGTGTTTTGCTACTCCTGCACATTTTAGGAAGAAATATTTGCTTTGCTCATTTTTCTGTATCAGTCTAAACAATAAGATTTTTAAAAGCACATTTGATTGTTAAATAATTAAATTTTTTGTGTATTTTGGAGTTTAAAGTTCATGTTCTATTGTATTTTTGATCTGTAAAACATTTAATGTCTAGATGTTACTGGTGTTAATACCGTATCCACTGTTGGAGAACACTTTAAGGCACAACATGTCGTTTTCTCCCAAAAGTGTTTCTTGCTGCAGTAACAATGATAAATGCTGTCATCCACAAATAGTAATGGTGCCCTGAATGTTCAGTGGGCAGAAAAACACTGACAACTTTAGGCATTGCAATTGCATAAGAAAAGCCTGTGTCTTCCTCTATGGTGCAAATGCTTGTTTTTTTTGTTTTTTTTTTTGTTGGTTTTTTTTGTCTGTGTGTTTTTTCATGTTATGTTGCAAAAAGGAAAATAGCTCCTTTATGCAAACTCAAAAAGTTCCTTATATGCCACACATTTTCATATTATCAGAAATAATGAAAAGAAAAACAGATCTGGTTTTAGCTGTAAAACAGATCTGTTAGCCTTTGCATTATGCTCAGGACGGAGGTGTAAATATCACTGGGATGGTACTTTCATATGAATCACTTACAGTTAGATTTAAGTGGAACATCAGATGCAGGTTTTTAAAATAAAAAAAATGAGAAGCTGTAAACTCTTCCACATCTGCTTCCTTCTGCAACTTTTTCCTCAGAAAATCCTGAGTGGAAATATTTAACACTCAGTCGTTTTTAACATCTTTGGGGTGTGCTGGGTGTTTACTTGTGCCGTGGTATGTGTTTGCAAAGGGTTTATTAAGGTGTGTGTTGATACAAACGGGCCCATGTGTACGCTTGTTTGTCTTTTACAGTTTGCATTTGCTCTTGTGTAAGTTTGCCTATGCCTTGGTTTGTTTTATGGCCCTGCAGACTGCAGCAGGTCTAAACTTTGTTATATTTGGAATGTTTCTGGAGATAATCAGTCATCAGGCTCATCGGTCAAGTTAGTATTTACATGAAAACCTGGAGGGGCAGCATATCGTCCGAGGAGAGTGGAGTGTTGATGCTTGAAACAGCAGTGAGGAGCAGGGATTTGACGCTGGGGAGAAATGTTGCAATCCAAAAGGCCTCGTGCTTACAGTGATCATTACGTTGCTGCTTTGATTCATATGCTCCCTTTGGCCTTCCTTTACTTCTACTTATTGCAACAAGCTGATTTATAATACGTAATAAAGTTTTGTCTGGGTTTGATTCATCCCAGCTGCAGCAGCTCATGAAAGAAACATGATTTCTGACTTAGCAGTAGCTTTGTAGATAAATATTTATGAGAAAATTATAAATGTTTAAACCCAAAATATTGTAAAAGGAAAACGTAATGAAACCAGGCAATTGATGGTCACTTCCTAAATAGAGATTTAATGCATTCACTGTTTATTTCTGCCAGCACTAAATAAAATGTATTCATTAGTATTAATAGTACTAAACTAGACTCGTATGTTGTAGGATCATAAATACAGTATTTGTGTGTATTTGTGTGAGCGTGGGGAGGGTCTGATGCTCATCAAATCTCTGGACCTTTGAGCAGATCTGTAGAAATATGAACAAAAAAATAAGGCTGATTTTGCAAATATCCCAGTAGCAGACTGGTTGATCATCTTATGTAATGCCCACTATTCCAGACCTAATCTGAGCTACGGATGTTTCAGACTACACCTTAGGTTACTTAAAGCTTGGTTCACACAGTTACCCCTCATGAATAAATGACGCCTTCTCATCCATTGTGAATGAACCCAGCAGTGAAACGAAGAGTTTAGCTGAAACACAAAATCTGAACTGAGTTAACCGGGTTAATATCACTTAAACAGAACCTTTTTTTTCTTGTGCATACAACTATTATGTGATTGGTCGGAAATTTAAAGTGGGCGTGGGTGCAGAAAGTTGTTTTATCCCATTTTTCACGATGCAAAAGTTCTGCTAAGTGGAATCATTTGTTTGAGGAGATGAGGAAGAATGAAAATGTTCATTCATCATTATGTAAGGCATGTAAAGAAAGGAACATTGTCCCGTTCAACCCCCCCCCCCCCCCCCCCCCCCCCCCCTCCCCCGCCCGACTGGTACCTTTTCTTGTGAGGTACGACATGTTTCTTTCTTGTCGACTCAAGCAGATGAACAAATGTCTATTTTTGCAGAGCACGAAGAAGCCGTAACAAAACGCCATGTTGATTTCTATAAAAACAGAACAAATATTAGAACACATTATCAAAACTTTCAGTTCAAACACATGTAAGGAAGAGCCGTCATTTTGCCTCAGAGCAAGAAATAGATGTCCATGGAGACGTCTTCTTCTACTTCTCAGTCTCCAGTTTCACCATTAGATGAATAAAAATCCCACACATTAGTTTGTCCTCAAGCACAGGCTCAATCTGTTTCTTTTTTTCATCTTCCTGCCAACAACATCTTAACCAGGGACTTTTCAGACATTAGATTATTAATGCAACTTTCATGGACAGTAATTGGACAGTCATGACTGAAACTGTGGGTAAGATGTAGACATGGGAAGCATGACGTAAGGAACCTGATACTGTAGCATCCAGGCTAACTCACTGTTAAACAGAAACACTGTTGGACTCCTCAGCAACACTGGAGCTTTTCCCTCCAGGCCAAAGTGTCACTCTTTGGCTGGCACATTATTTGCTGCTTTTTCAAGCCCAACAGTCTTTTCTCCACAAAAGACATGTTAACACTTTAATGTTTAGTGTCAGCACTAAGAAATACTCCAACAGTTCGTCACGTCCAGACTATCAGGCCCAAAAGAAAGTCCAGAATTTCTCAGTGAGAACATCAGAGCGCATGTATGACTGGTGTCAGATATGTTAAGTGGAGTTGGCTATCTGTAATCCACAGCGCTTTGCTCTCCAGCTGAAATGTCTCCACCAAGCATGAGTAAAATAAGACGATTGTTAGAAAAAAAAGATCATGAACACACACACACACACACACACACACACACACACACACACACAGAACGGAGACTTGTCTTCCTGTTATTCAGTCCCACAAAGTCAAGTCAGCATTTAAGCAGGATTTTTTCCTCCAACTTCCCTCTTTAACCTTCCCGTTCTTGTCTGTGCAATTACACACACATGCCGTCTGTGTGCCTTTGTGTGTGTGTGTGTGTGCATGGTGAAACAGAAGAACACTAAGGCTTCAGTTTAGATCTGAAATGGTGAAGTGGACTTGCTTCCTGTCTGTGTGTGTCTTTGTGTTCCCTCAGCCTGCTGTTTCCTCCACGTTCGCTTGACTCAGCCAACACAAACACACATCTGTTGTTGCAAGGAGTCTTGTTGGCATGTTGCAAACTATCACAGACACCTGAATTTGAAGCTTTTATAGTCTCCGTTTCTCCTTTTGTATAAAGTTACATCATATGATCAGTTGTTTCTAATTTGTTACTTAAACATTAATGCAGTTTAGCAACTGATGTCACAGCGCACAGCTTGATGGGGCAGTGACACCATAGTGCGAAACCACAAACCAAAACAAAGCAGCAAAACGCTGCTGGTCTTTGTTCTGTTTGTGCTGCTGGTGAAAACTAAAGTTCATGTCAGGACCAAGATGGTGACGAGATTGTCAAAACTTTGCTACTGAGCTGAATGAAAATGTCTGCAGAACAAGTTGCAAGTCTGCTTCTTAGTAAGAGTTCCTGCTTCGTTCTCATCTCTTTTGTGCCTCCTGGCTGTCTCAATGTGTTGGAACGAAAACCGTTTCCACACTTTTTTCTTCCGGCATCCCGTCATGCTTTCTGTGCAGACATTCCCCACTGACCACTGTCCTTGCAGTTCCAGCTGTGGCAGCACATCTTCAGCTTAAAATCTCCCTTTGTGGAGTTGATATGTGAACAGCAGCCTCAAAAAGTTTCATCTCATCTGTTCATGTGTGAAAACGGCTCAAAGTAGCCTACATAAGGCTGGTTTGATACATCTAATATAATAAATATAACATATATAATAAATCTTAGTGCTACTCCTTATTCAGATTTTAAAAGCAAGCTGTGTCCATCTTCACCTCTGGTAAAACTTTCACGCAGAACCGTCCAGTTACTTCAACTCGCTGTAGAAGTAGATCAACAAACAAAAAAAATGAAATGAACCTGTTTGCATGGTTTGGTTTCACAGAAGTAACCTGTTATATCGTACATATTCCTGCAATGCCACAGTTTTTTTCTGAATTGCAATAAAATTTGCTTGAAATTTAAGCATAAACATCTGTATGAGTCATTCCTATTTATCCTTATCTGTCTTTTTATCCATACTTTACCCCCAAAAAAAGGACAAAATGATCCTTCTTAGATCTAGTCTCAGTCCTCATGTTACCTAAAACCATGTTGTAACTTAACCCCCAAACAGTCCTTGGACTTTGGAGCGTGAGATTGCGAGAAATGATGTTGAATCCGTTTCTTGTCGCTTAGGTCAGGCGGTGTGGATCTGGAGCCCTCCCTGTCCCCAGCTGACAGCTCTGTCCCAGCCAATCACAGAAGGAGCTCAGAGTCAGGAAGTCAGAGTAAGTATCAGGACGATGGGACGTTGCTTCTGTGAGACACGCTCCTCCAGTCGGAGCACAGCTGAATCCTCATGTCGGATCTCTTCGGTTCTGCTTCCAGATGCTGGCTGGTGGGTGGCCAGCGGGCCAGCACCTTGTCTGCATGTCCGGCACATAAAAGCCACAACGTTTTATTAGAAAGAGAACTGAAAGCAGTCCCGGTGATGGACATGTTGCTCCAGATCTGGTCCTTCACCTTTTTGAGTGATGGAAACCAAACTTAGAGAGGTTTTTGCATCAACGTAAAAATGTTAATTTTCTCATTAAATGAAATATATTTTTGAACAATTTAGGAAGCTGGAATATGTTTATCCTGCAATCACTGACGCTGCCTGGCTCTCCCTTCAGCTCTGCTGTGCTCCCCTCCAACTCCAGCTCTAGAGCTGCTGAATGCTCCTTGACCTTAACCAGCTGGACATATGAGGACACTTACAGCAGGTTGTTCTCATGTCTGTCTCTCCAGGTCCCGGTGCCTTCACTATGCCAGAGCAAGTTATCCAGAAGACGGATCACTTTCTGTTTTCCTATCCCTGGTTCCACGGGCCCATCTCTCGCGTCAAGGCTGCCCATTTGGTCCAGAGCTCTGGGCCGGAGGGCCACGGGGTGTTTCTGGTCCGACAGAGTGAGACCCGAAGGGGAGACTATGTCCTCACATTCAACTACCAGGGAAAAGCAAAGGTACCCACAAATATCTCTAAATAAAACCGTCACCTCGACTCACATCCTGATGCGATCCCGTGACTAAATGCTTCTTCCAAAACCTGCGTTTTTATATCCTCGTGTCTGTGTGTGAAGTGGAGGCTGATCAGCCGTCAACTGGAGTAAACACTGAACATCTGGAGGACAGTTTAGCTCCTGTTCAGGCGGCATCAGTGTGAAAGTCTCACCGCCGGTTCTTTCTCTCTCTCCCTGCAGCACCTGCGCCTCTCTCTAACAGAATGGGGTCAGTGCAGGGTGCAGCACCTGCGCTTCCCCTCTGTCATGGACATGCTCAGTCATTTCCGTCTCTTTCCCATCCCACTGGAGTGTGGAGCCGCCGGCGCCGTCACACTATCGAGCTTCGTAGTGGCGGGCTCCAGCCCCCCGTCACAAGGTGAGACTTGGATCATTTAATTGTAATTTGTGACAACAAAGAGTAAATTCAGACAGAAACAAAGTGGACGGAACAGTTTCACACTTTTCAAAGATGCTTTTTTGCCTTTTTTTTTGTTAGTAAAGAACTGAATGGTGCAGCATCACTTTGGAAAAGATGCAAAGAAACTATAAAGACGGCTGGACACGTTTTACAGATTAAATTTGATCGTCCAAAAATGGCATAAAGTGGATCACAAAGTCTTTCTCTTTCCTCTTGGTGTTTTCAGTGCTTTTAGTGAATTTGGCACATCTTTTTTTTTTTTTATCCCCCCCCCCAAACAAAAAGAACCCTGCATTATGTTTTAAGTGCACAGTGAGACCTCTGTCTGCTTATTGAAAGATAAATTCTAGGAGTTTTGCATTGAAGCGTTCGCCACACCTCATCTCCTCTCTCCGTTCCTCAGGTCAGCTTTCAGGAGCTCTCCTGGTCCCGTTCTCCCTCCACCGGTGGAGCTCCGAGCCCAGTTTGGCTCACTGCAGCCTGGCTCGCAGCTCCATTCAGGCCCCCTCCTTCTGCTCCACCACCAGCAGCAGCACCACCGCTTCCAGTCCCAGCGCCGTTTCCCAACCAGGAACTCACCAGGTTACTCGCAACAACCTCGCTCCTGAGCCCGCTCCATCAGTGGCGCTTCCTCTGCGCCGAAGCGAATCGGTGGGGAGGAGACCCTTGCTTCGTAACCCCAGCCCCCACACTCCCATCATCCCTCAGCGGGACTCGGACTATGAGCTGGAGCCCGACCGAGGCCGCAAGCGGGCGATAGACAACCAGTACATGTTGCTCTGACCTGCCGAGTCCAAACCTTCGTCATCTGTGAAGCCAGCAGCACACGTTCCATCACACAGACACAGTTTGCTGCCTCACACTCAGAGCACAGGAGAGTAATCTGATTACAGCAGACTCTTGAACTCCAGAGAACAAGTCTTCGTCTGAATGCACACTGTGTATCGCCAAAGCTAACGTCAGACCCTCACAACATCTACCCAGAGTGTCCACAGTGAATGTATTTTCAGAGTTTTCTAAGTGTTGATGATTAACCTTGTTTTTACTGACGTCCAGGTTTGGTGTGAGAGCCGCATCAAAAGCTGTCCGCAAGAAAAACCAAACAAATCTGGTGATTTTCACAGAGGAGCGCTTGATATTAACTCCGGCACTTAACCCGAACTGACAGGAAAACACCGTCTCCAGAAGTGCTCCTTTAAAATACCTACGATGTACTTTTCATACGAAGTTACCAGTGTGGAGCACATTTCCACCTTTTTACATAACAAACTGCACTCTTTTTAGAGTGTGGTTTCAGAATATTTGTCTGCTTTGTGCATCATTATGTACAGAAGTGCACATTGCTTTTAGTACATTTTGTAAACATTGTGTATTTTTTCTATACACAGAAACTTTTGTAGAAAAGAAAAATAAAGGAAAAAAAAAAGGAGAAAAGTTTGGTTCAGTCAGTTGGGAAGCTTGTCTAGGAAGGGGTGGTGCGCCTCTCCCACGCGTTTAAAGCTTCGCAGAAGAAATTTTTTAAAAAAAGAAAAGAAAAACATAATTCAAGATCATCTTGAGCATCGCCATCCGACCCTGGATGGTATGTCATAGGAGAGAAAGTGCTGTTGATCTGGTGTTAGTTTGAAACTTTAGAAGCTGCGCTCCCAAATCCCATCTTATTTCAGGAGCCAGTGACTTTATGAGTACTAAAGGACCAAAATCAAAGAAAAAAATGCCACAAAATGACAGAAAATGTAGTTTTGATAGTTATTTTTCCAAAGCATGCAGTGTAGAAAGTGGAAGGATGTTATAGTAGCGTTCTCCATTTACACATCGCTCCACATCTGGCCTTCACCTGTGGACGTGGTGAACTTTGGGAAAAGATCAGAAGTAGAAGAAAATATAGAAAGTCAGTGTGGATGGAAAAAAAAAAAGCACCTGTGGGTGTAACATCTCTGGAGCAGCTCTGAAGTCCTCCATGCTCTGCCCCAATAACTAGTTTGAAGAAAGAAGTCGTTTCCCAATCTGCATGCGTGTATATGGCTCTTTCTTTTCTCCAGTGACCAAGCGGCAAGCTTCCCATCACGTCAAGCTAAACTTTATCCAAAGCGGGAAAGGGTTTGTGTGGAGTCGAGCTGTACCATGCAGCGGAAAGTTCTAGCAAGGTTTCCTCCAGATGAGCTGTTTCCATCCCTAACCGGGTACTTCTGGTTCCACGACCAAAGCAAACAGTGAGTAAAAAAAAATAAAAAGAACTTAGCATCCAAAGCTAAACCAGATTCACTTCATCCCAGCAGCCCTACGAGGACTTTTAGCCATTTATAAGCCACATAATCCTTGCCAGAAAACCTAGACAAGGTGGTTTGTGAGGACAACATCTTTAAGGACCCTGAGGTCAGCCAGAAAACTGGAGTAATCCCATCTCCCAGCTGGTCTGGGAGCAGCTGAGGATGAGCTGATGAAGGTATAGGAATAAACAACTTGTTGGTTCAGACTAATTCAGCGTTTGTCTGCAGAAGTGAGAGAGGAGCCTCCCAAAGAAACCACTGTTCATTCATGCCTAGAAAATAAGCAAAAGTCGGATTATCCAAATGAAAACAAACTTATCAATGAAGTTACAGCGCTTCACTTCATCTGTATGATTTTGTGGCATATAAAATCTTTGTTCCAGGTCCAGTGTTGTTGTTTAGGAATCTACATGTAGTAGAAGACAGAAACTTGAATAGCTTCGCTCCAAAGAGCCGAAGAGGAGGAAACGCTCCACGTACAGACGGAGACAAAGCTGGGCATTGGCAGTCTGCATGATTCCTTCTTTCAGCTGTGCGGATTCTCCAAAGAATCTGAGCCTTGAAACCTCAGGGCTTGATTCTGTCTCATTAAACCCTAAGTGGGTTCTTCTCAGCTGAAAGCCATCACACACTTGCCTCTCTTAGTTTTCTGACGTCTGCATGTATTTCCCACTCTTTCTCATTGGGATAACCTCGTTTTTCTAGCTTCACTCTTCACACTCGTAGCATTAATTATGTTTTCTTAACATTTCTTCTGACTTCACTGCAGCTTAACAGCAAAGGGAGGGCTGTGAAGATGTTACACTAGATGACATTTTTTAATTGATTTTGTAATTTAACAGCGTTTGGGAGGCAGTTTTTGGGGGGTTTTTTTAAAGTCAAAAGAAGCTTTAAGTGTGTGAGATGAAACGGATAACATCGCTCCTTGTTTCTGTGCTCTCCTCCTGAAGTTTATCCAGTTTTGTCAACATGCCTTTACAAGGCTTAAACCACCAGTGTCAAGCTGCAAACGTCAACTCAGGTGTGAATTTTTAATGCTAAGAACTAAATGTTTTTTAATGAAGTAAAACCAAAAATAAACCAAAGTGTAGATTTTCATCCTGCAGCGAAGTTGTTGTTAGTATTTAAAGAGCTGCTTTTTAAGCCAGCAGCCAGCCAGATGTGAGCATCACCACTTTAAACAATCTGTAATTGATTTTAGTAGAACTAAAGCAGAATGCAGGTGAAGCCTGCTTTGGGAAGTTAAGTTTTGTGTCTTTGGGAAGAAAGTGTGAAAGGATTTATTTGTTTGCTTTAACACTAACTTCAGTAGATGATTTTTAGAGGTTGTGCTTCACCTCTAGTTTAATCCTCCGTCTTCTCCAACATGGCTACAGCCTTTTGTAAAAGAAAAAGAGAGGAGAAAAAAAAAGGAAAATTGCAACTTACTTTTCCACTGAAAAGTTCTTCTGTTTTGCTTCAAGTGCTTCTCCACCTTTTTTTTTTTTTTTTTTTTAAACAGTGCTTTCTGTCGTTCTCTTTTATGTATCACAATTTAAGGCTGACATCTTTTAATCGGAACAAGGATGTTTTTGGTTAAAGTACGGTTGGTCTTACTGCATTTATGTCATTTATGCTCTTGTTTCTTTTCTGTTAAAAAAATAAACAAAAACACAACGGTCACAAAAAACCTATTTCACTCTTGCTGGATGTTTTCAGGAGAACGGCTGTGCCTTTGCCAGAAAGCTGCTGTTGCGCGCCCCCCCCCCCCCCAAAAAAAAAGCTCAGGGTGTGACTGTGTAGTGCAATAAATAAAACACATAGTGCTTCACACCTTTTGTACGCAATGATGAATTATGGGAGTTTTCTTCATCTGCTTATAGCCAAGAACTCACACAGTGTTTAATTAGCAAGAATCGAGTTAACGCAAAGGAGGATCCGCGTGTACCTCAGGTGTCTGTGATCATCTGTGATCAACATCTGCTCCAGAAATGCTTTAGCACCTCCTCCCACCCTCCCCTTTCCTTTATTTGAATGTGTGTAGTCGATTAATGTAAAGTGTTCTCAATACTGTTCATCCTGTTTGTTACCTTCTCACTGTAAACATTCCAGTCCAACCAAACATTTGCTCTTACACCCAAACAGCTTCTGAAACGTATCATGGGGTCTGAAACTAGTCAGTTATAAGCATCTAAATTATATTATATATGTATATGTATCAACTGTACATTTGACTTTTTTAAAAAAATAAACCTAACCAGAAAATGACTTATTGCATGTTTTTTGTGTTTGCTGTTATACTGCAGTGTGTCCGACAACAAATAATTTATATTCTATTCTACAGTCATTTAGCAAATGCTTTTATCAAAAGCATATGTATATGTATATGTATATATATATATATATATATATACACACACACTACTCACAAAAAGTTAGGGATATTCAGCTTTTGGGTGAAATTTCACAACAAGCCTAAAATGCATTCAAACCTGTACAGGTGAACTTAATGTGATCTTCTCTAAGCTTTTAAATGCACATGTCCAACTGTTAAATGTTTCAATAAATTTTGCACAAGTTGCTGTTCTCTAACAAGGAGCTTAATGGCAAAAATCACGGCAGGTGTGTGATCCTTGAATTGACCAATAAATGTCCTGGTTCAATTAGAGCTGGTGTTTAAACAGTTGTCCTCATCATGCTGTTCACATTTTGACATCATGAGACCAAGACGACACCTAACAATGGAACAACAGTCCCTTGCCATTGCGATGCTTCAAACAGGACGTTCTCAGACAGAAGTGGCCACTGAGCTTGGAGTGTCACAGAGTGTCATCAGCAGGTTGCAATAGAGATATCGAGAGACTGGAAGAGTCACAGAAAGGCCTAGAAGTGGACGTCCTTTGGCCACATCCCGTGCTGATGACCGCTACATTGTGAACACTGCCCTGAGAAACCGGATGATGAATGCCACTCAACTCCAGGCACGTTTAAGAGAGGTGAGAGGCACCCAAGTGTCACGTCAGACCATTCGAAACCGTTTCCATCAGCGTGGTCTGCGTGCTAGACGACCTGCACGGGTACCTGACCACACCACCAGGCACAGGCATCATCGTCTTGCATGGGCCAGGGAGCATTTACGCTGGACGAGGAACCAGTGGGCCTCAGTGCTGTTCTCTGATGAAAGTCGATTCACACTGAGCAGAAATGATGGCTGGCAACGATGTTGGAGACGTCAGGGAGAGCGCTATGCATCAGCCACTGTTGTCACCAGGCGAGCTTTTGGTGGTGGCGGTGTTACAGTGTGGGCAGGGGTGTCCACTTGGTACAGAACTGCCCTACACTTTGTGAATGGTACAGTGACAAGCCCATACTACCTGAATAACATCATTAATCCAGTGATTGTGCCCCTACATGAACAGCACAGGCCTAATTTCATCTCCATGGACGACAATGCTCCTGCTCATCGAGGCCGCATCATCAGGGAACGGCTGTTGGAGACTGGTGTACCTCAAATGGAATGGCCTGCACTCTCTCCAGACCTGAATCCCATTGAAAACCTGAGGGATCAGCTGAGCCGTCAAGAAGAGTGGGATGCCATGCCTCAGCAGGCAATAAGTTGCCTTGTGAACAGCATGAGACGTCGTTGTCAAGCTGTAATTGATGCTCAAGGGCACATGACGAGATATTGAGACGTTCAAATTTTTTGTTGTGTTGTAACTACCATTGTTGTTACCTTTTGTGTTGAATGAATTTTTTGAGATGAAGAAATCAGTAGTGCATCCTTCTACTTAAATGTCTTACTTTTATATTATATCACTGTAGCATGAACATATTGCATTTTCCATAAATTTCACCTGAAAGCCAAATATCCCTAACTTTTTGTGAGTAGTGTAGTATCTTTGCACAAATAAAAGTGAGGCCATTTAGCTGGAAATATTTTAAACCATGATGTGGTGCCTCTTTTAAAGGAAGGCCTGCAATAGCACACGCCACAAGAGCTGCAGGTACTGCAGTCAGGCCTTAAAAACTACTTTAGGGAGAAGCGCATCAGAAAAAGACGCGCCAAACACAGAAGTGACCCGAGAGATTCATCAGGCCCTTCGATTGATCCATCTACTGATGCTTCATCAGAAAATGACGTCCTGTTGAAAGGTTGTGGTCAAGAAGCCACTGTTAAGTGGCAGGGAATCAGTGAAATGTCCTTTACATCAGTCGTTCTTAAAGAAATGAAGTTTATCTAAATGGGTTCAGGCTGTGTTGAAGAACGCATTTTTTCTGCTCTCTTTTGCCTCACAAACTGCATTTACATCGATAAGTGCACATTTTAAACAATTTCTGCAACTTCCTCCCACTTTCTCACCAATAAAAAGAAAGCAGCAGCGTAAAACATTTCTTCTGACATGTTTGTATGCGCAATGTAAACAGCAGAAACCTGAGTGTTTAGCAGCGCTGTGAGGTGGCCTGAACACGAGCAAACACTCTTCACAACGACACAATTCAACCACAGGAAGCTGTACAGTTTTTAAAACTTTTTTATTGTTTTTAAATTTTTTTGCTTATTTTTTTTAAATTATTTATATTATCTACAAAGTAAAAGTTAACTTAAAAGTCACATAAGGGTCAGGTGAGAAGTGGGATCCGATCACCTCAGCCAATAGAATTTCATAAATAACTTTTCTCCTGTCCTCTTGGCTGCCAAAACAAGTCTGTTTCACAGGAAGGGAAGTCTGGTTGTGTTTCGTTTTTTAGTTTGGTTAGAAACTTGTCATGTAGTCTGGAAACAAAACGCAGCACATAGCAGCAGCAATAAAACAGTAAGATTAATACTGTCTCAAAGTTGGAAGATTTTTTCTTTCATAACAAGGTGCAGATGAAACAGAAGTTCAAGTTGAATAGTCTTCACCATCGCAGATTAATTACTCTCTCTTTCACGTCTTACTTGGCAAGCTGACTTAAGTTGCGATCTGGGACCCCTTAAAGTCCGTTTATGTGTGTGTATTTGCTTATGTGTGTGTATTTGCTTGTGTGTGTGTATTTGCTTGTGTGTGTGTGTGTGCACATGTCTGTGTCTGAACAGAAGCAGCCTTGTCGGTAAAAACTATCTTGTTATAACATGCCACTGCATCAACCTGTTAACATTCTCTTATTGCCTAGTCTGGGAGGGGGGGAGGAGGGGGGGAAGCTGATGTGAAGCATGTCTGGTGAGGGTGAGGAAAGAGAGAAGAAGAGGGAGGGCTCTCATTCTCTTCATTGCCTGGTTATGAAGGCTCTGGTTGAGAAAACTGATGCAGAGCGGGTCCCTTGGCTTGCCGGCGGCGCCCCCCCCTTATCTACAGCTGCTGCTGATGATGAGGCTGCACTGCAGGGACGAGACAAAAGAGAGAAAGCAGAGATAAAAGCTGGAGATCTCCCATCATGACACAACTGGGAGGTAAGTAGCATGATGAACTGGGGTTCAGACATTCAGACATGGCTGAGAACTAAACGTGTCGACGTGTTCGGGTCATTCTGCTACAGCTCTATAAACGCCATCCATTTCTGTTCGACAACCTAGCGTGTTTTTTTTTCCCCCAATTTGATGATGCGATCAGCTGAGTCTCCCTTAGAAGACATGCCTAGACCTTGTTTTTCTTCTTCTGCTGCTGCTTTTTCACTGCCAGTGGTTTACTGTATATAAAAGATGGAAGGAGCCGCCGTGACGTCATACTGCAGGCTACTGAAAAGCTAAAGTAAAGGTCACTGGGTGGTTTCCCAGCGAAGCCATCTTGGCAGTGTCATGTGTCCCGTCGCTCCCAGTAAATACTAAACATTGGCAAAGACGTAGAACTGAGAGGGGGGCTGTCAGTGTGGGAGTGGATGACTGATATCTATAAAACTCCAAGCTGTCTGTAGCTAAGAGCTAAGTGAGCTAGCCTGGAGCTAATCAACTAATGAAGATAGTTGGGTTAAAGCATAGACCGTATAAGAAAGATGGACGGAGTCTTCGGCGGTTAAAAGTGAAGCCTATGCGGAGGTGCATAAAACTGCAGTTTCCCCTTCATCCACTAGGGGCTCCAAAACAGAGCAAATCCCCGTAGACTCTCATGTTAAAAAGACCAACTTCACAGCAGAAATAAACATGTTTACAGCCTGGTTCAAAAATCCATTTTTGGTTTATAGGTCAGGTTTACCTTCATGACATCTGGGGGGAGTGAGGTTTTTTTTTATAACTCACTCATTTAAAAGTAATTTAATCTCGAAGTTTGGCATATTTAGGGGCGTGTCCTTTTGATTGAGAGGTACCCAATCTCCCGATTCAAGTCAGGAAAAACGTAGAAGAAGCGTGGTTTTTAGCAGGTTAACATCATAACTTAGCTTTAGCCCACTTACCTCCGTTAGCTGGTTAGCTCCTGTTATCTCTGGGTTAGCTCAATTAGCTTTTAGCTACAGAAAGCTCGGAGTTCGCTCGATGTCAATCATCCACCATGACACTCACAGCCCCCCTCTCAGCTCCACCTCTTTACCCATATTTTTATTTTCCAGATGAAGACGACACGCATGACGCTGCCAAGATGGTGATGGTAGGAACCGCCCACCGAGCTTCAATTCAGCTCTTCAGCAACCTTTGGGTGACGTCACAGAGGCTACGTCCATCTCTATATACAGTCTATAGGTTAAAGCTAAGCCGCACTTTTAGCCGGCTACTTGCAGCTACTTGACATCAGGTACAAAGCATGGTCCTCTGAATATAGAGATTAAATTACTTCTAAACAGATGAGAAAACGCCCTACTCAAACACAAACATGCCAAATGAAGGGGTAGGGCTAAGTGGTAGGGTCAATGGGATTCCGCCTTACAGTGTCACTGTGGCAGCCGCTGCCTTATTTAGTTCATAAATGTGTTAAACAGAGACGAAGCTGATGGTTGCAGAGAAAACACACAATTTCAAATGCTTAAAGACCTAACGTACCCCTCCCCCAAACTGACTGAAATACCTGAGAAATCATGCAAACATTTAAAACTTATTTATTCTGGAAGTTTTGTTTTATTATCTTTAAACTGGTATGACAGAAAGTCATGACGAGCACATGCTGCATGAACACTTGTGTCACTTTGCAGGAATGGGTCCATTTATCAAGGTACCTTGTGGATGTGCCAGGTAGGAGAAATGTGTTGTGGAGGAAACGGGGATGTGGTTGAGGGCAGACTGAGGCATAGGAGGCTGTGGACCCCCTGGAGGACCCTGGGTGGCCATTAGCATCATAGGGGGGTGGGTGGGCGCCGGGTGGTGAGATGGCACTATACCGGACTGCATATGGGCCTGGGGGTGAGAGAAAATGTGTGAGTGTGAGCAAGTGTGTAACACTGACCAAAAAAAAAAAAAAAATGTGACAAGAGATCCAAGCAGGACAAGATGAAACAGATGGACGTCAGAGTCCCAACATTCACAGCGCCTGCCTGTGTGTTACCAACAGAAGCGGCGTGGACAGCAGCTGTGAGCGGGGAACAGCTGTGGGGTGTGAAGACGGGGACAAAAGTAGGGACAAATGATCAATAGAAGATATATTATTGGCTAAGAAGATATTTTCTTGTTAGCATGATCCAGACTGGGGATGCATCTCACAGATCTGTCGTTGTGCCTTTCTCACACTCGCCACACTTTCCTGTCCTTCGTGTTGCTGCAAGTTTACAACAAAGAGGGTCTGACACAGCCGACATGCACAACTAAGAAAATGTCTTAACATTTACAGCTATTGACGAGGAAGAAAAGAAATGCTTTGTCTAAAGTTACATCCATTATTCAACAGGACCAAACAAGCACATCAACACTCAGTTTGACACCCTGAGCTTTAGCAAAGCTCAAGTGGAGTGGGGAGGGGCTTCTGAGTCACCAAATGCCACATTTCCATTGGGTGATACAGTTTGGTTCATTATGCAGAGCTATTTTGTGTTTCCAGTATAAAAAGGGGCCCATAGTCCAACCCAGGCCCCTTCCAGGCCCTCTTCAGTTATAAGTCCACCAGAGACTGGTTCAGTCTGGTAAGACTGGGATTCCACGATGCTGCCTGTGGACTCGGGGGACAGAAAAATGTCCATTCTCGGCCATGAACACCTCCAAGACCACTTCTCACCGTACTGACTAAAACCATACCACAAGCGCTTTAGTACAACATCTGATGGAATCACAGGCGTTGCTTAGCGCCACTAAGATCACCTCCAGCGATGCTTCACCAGTCAGAACGTGACGCCGGCCAGCCCGAGGGAAACATGGGGTTAAGAGAACTTCAAGGTTCTCTCGTATCTGAGCTACTGCAGCAACACAGCAGTGCCAAACGCCCGAAAGCATCTCTGGATCTAAATAGTTTGTTTTAAGGAGATGATAAACTGATTATTTTAATGCAATTCTACCAAAAAAAAAAAAAAAAAAAAAAAGTAGAAATTCTGAACTGGATTGCTGCCAACAAGCGGTCCCAAAATTTTCACACTGGAACTTTAAACAGTGTTAAAGTGAAAGTTTTCTTCTTGACCTTCTGGTGAACTCAAAGCATTTGCATTCAGATCTAGAGAAAATTAAATCCATATGCTATTTTTATATTACTCAAAGCACCTAAAAAGATATCCACTCCACTTACAGTGTTATCAACAGTCAGATACAACCCAGTGATTAGCTGAAACATCTGCTGGAACTGATCCCAGATTTTCTCTCACGTTTAAATCTAGCAGGAGCAGCGGGTTGTGACCTACCTGCTGCACGTGTGCCATGTGGTTGGGGTTGTAGCCGTGCTGCACCTGCTGTGGGTGGATGTATACGGTTTGCTGAGCAGAGGGGAATGATGCCTGTGGAGACTGTGGGTTTGGCCCTGGTGTCATGGAGGGGGGCGTGGGAGCCAAGGCCGAGTACATCTGCTGCTGTGGGGGCTGGTTAGCCAGGTGGAGGGCCTGGGCTGCTGCTGCTGCTGCTACAATACACAGAAATGCACATGTTTACACGACTACAGTGCTCCGGATGAAATATTCAGCTCCAAAAGGGGCGAGTGTAGTCACACTAGAAGGAGATAATTACCTGCTGCTGCCTGTGGGTGCTGAGGGTGCTGGACTGGGCTGGCAGCAGGGTGGCTAGGGGGTCCTCCATGCTGTGGAGGACCACTTTGCTGGGCTTGGCCTGTAGGAGTAGCAGAGGGCTGAGGATGCTGTGGGTGAGGGTGTAAGGTGGCACTAGGGTGGGGGTACTGCTGAGGCATTGGCCCTGGAAACACCGTGGATCAGGAATCAGTGTTAGTATAAACGATAGACCCTGAATCAGTACCCACACATTCTAGCCCTCAAATCACTGATCAAAGCCGGGGAGCCGACGTACCATACATGGTGTGCGTCTGCTCTGGGTATTGTGTAGTTGAGGAAGAAACAAGGCTAGGCTGGCCATGAGTAGGAGGTGCCATCATCCTGGGACTGCCCTGCATCACCGGACTGAACACATGCTGTGGCTGAATGACACATAACAACACAAAAAAACAACAGAAAAGATCAGCTTTATAGTACTGCTCGAAAGTTTTGTACAAGTAAGAAAACTTCAAGGTGACAGATCAGAACAGATGAAACACAGGTGCAATTATTATGGGTTCTCATAAACGTGCTGAATCACAGGAAGCTGTCAGATAAAGCACTGGCTAGTGGAACAGCAGAGATGAAGGGTACCGCGGTAGCCATGGTAACTACTGGGCCAAACTTTCCACATTCACCTGCAGAGGGTTGGATTTTTCCACATGTGGTGATCTCAGTAAATCTTACTTGTGATTGGTAGTGTGGCATCTGTTGGACAAGCGGCTGACTGGTGAACTGCTGCGGGCTGCAGGTAAAGTACTGTGCAGAGTAGGCAGGGTTCGCTGCTACAATAGGTGGTCCTGCTGCTGTTGCTGGGTGCATCATAGTGGGTGTACCAGTCGGGTGGTGCTGGTCTGACCTCTGCTGGGGCATGTTGGGTACTAAATATTTGTATTTGAGGAAACAAGAAAAAAAAAAATCATGATCTTGAAAATTAGAGCTTAACACAGATGAGGAGTGTCCGAAATTAAAACAAATATAATAACGTTTCAGAACATGACTCCCTTTTCCAACACACATCTTTTTAAACAACTTTTAGAAGATAGGGAAGATTTGACCACATTACTGCAGGCCGTGTGGATCACTTGACTATGCTCCATTAACTGAATAAAACCATATCTGTAAAAAATTTATGTAATTAATTATTAAAACAGTCCTTTTAAGGCTTATTAAAGTAGTCTGAAATGCTAATTTTTTTCCAGCTGACATTAAATCTGTCTCTTCCCACTGCTCTACTTACACCTCCACCCTGTCAAGTGCAGAAAATAGCAGGAAATGTCATCCTTTTATTTTCAATGATCAGGAAAAATGTCTTCCACTTAAGTCATCAGAAAATGAAATGTATTTGTATCTGTACAAATTTGCCTCAAGCATGGATTAAAAAAAAAAAACCAACAAAAAAACATTAACATTATGAAACTTAGCAATTAAACTTTGGATAAAAAAAAAACAAAAAAAAACTGAAAATGTGAGGTGGTGCAAAAGCTCTAGTTGAAGCAGAACTTTTCCATTCACACATATACTAAATTCGAAGAGTGGCAAAGAGGTGAATTATCAGAAAATGGGAGCAAAAGAAGCAGTTATTCTCACCTTTACCTGGTCTGTAGGGTTTAGACTGGCTGACCGTCATATGAGGCATTGGAACCTGGTACATGGTTGGAGACTGGAGGAAAAAAGGAGTAAGGAGAACAGATAAAAAAAATAAAAGTGGATCATCTTATTGGGGAACAACATGAAAGCTAACGTGTGTTTGACTTATTACCCATCTTGTTGTGCAGCATAAACTCAGCTTCTAACTGTTGTTCGGGCAGCTAACCAATCACTTTTTACACAGACACATTTGGGAGCCATCTCTTACCTGGGGTCGCATGCGTTTTCTGTCTATCATTCGGTTTAAAAAAAAAAAGTGTTACAACTGTGATAATCCTAACACTGTTTGTAATTCCATCATTTCTTCATAAACACCATGCACTGCAACAAACCACAAATGCTTAAACTCATTTTAGCTTACAGCCATTTGTTTGGTGAACAGAAAGAGCAAATAGAAATAAGATGTTATAATCCCATCTGTGATGGTTGTATAAAATGAATTGCAATAAGAAGTTGGCAAACCAACATCTGATGGCATTAATTCAACAAGCAAGCAAAACATTTCAGTACTGATTGGGGTTTAAAAAAAATAAAAAAATAAAAAAATAAAATAAGTATTGAAAAAATAGAAATCTTAGAAAAATTCACAAACCTTCCATATTATGCTTTTCTAATGGAGCAAGAAAGAGAGGAGGGGGAGAAAAGGGAAAAACACACCACTCTTTAGTTGTTATCGTTTGTATGTGTCGGATGTTGGATCACCAAGTTTTTCTTAAAGCAACACAAGAAATAAAAGATTTACATCCATAAATGCAACAACTTTAATCCAAGATATGCTCAGTATGTTTACAAGTTCTTTGACAATGCTTGAAAATGTCATTCTGATTTCTCTCACTGTCAAACTGAATAATTACACCGCTTCCATTGTATAAACATTTCTAAGTTTGTCATAAGAATTAGTTGCCTGAACATTTTCTTACATTCAGAAAATATTTGAAGTTTCTTGGAGATGACAAAGTTAGAGAAAGAGATGAGCCTGAAGGGGGGGTGGTGGTCAAAAATAAAATGAAAATTAAAAAGGAAAAAGATCTGAGTTATGTTCCAAAAAGTAAAAGATAAAATGCTTCAGGAATTAATAAAAGGCAGAAAGAAAATGAAAAAATGAGGAAAGACACAAGAAGACATGCAAGGAAATCTTGTGCAGAGGTTTATTAGGGATTAGTTTTCATCCGACCTGCATTTCAACCTGATATAATGTTACGCTTGTTGAGATCTGAGCTAAACAATAATTTAAATAGTTTCTATGTCACATAATTGATGATGCAGGATTTGTGTCTCACCTGGACTCCGGGGCTGACTGGTGTGAGAGGATACATCTGAGGGAAGCAGACGGTCTGGCCATAAACAGCCGGAGGCTGCTGGACCACAATGGAGGGGCTCGGCTGGCCCTGAGGACGGGGAGGCGTTGGGGTGTTGGCTGGTTTAGGCTGATGATGAGGATTACAAACAGATGTAAATACAATAAGCTCAGCAGTCATCATTGAAGTGCTGGAAGTGTGTAACCTGGCGGCATACTGACCTGTGTGTTAAACCTGGGTTTGAACTCATTCGCATTTGGGTTCAAGGTTGATTTTCTAACTTGGCTGCAGAAGGAGAAAAAAAACGGTGAGGAAGACCAAGTTCATGCTGGAGTTCTTATTCTTCATTTTGCTGTTTTACAACAAAAAACAACAAAATCCCTTTAAAAAACACCGAGCACGTCATTGCTGCAGCTGAATGAACTCAAACAGCATTAGAAGGGTTTTTCATGTGGACAGTGGATCTCTACTAAAGACAAAACATCCCAAGCTGTGCTACACAGCACAACATTTACTTCCCAGGATCACTGTTGGTTATAAAAAGGGAGATCAGAAGGAGAAAGGGACAGAAAAAAAGGGAGATCAACAACAGTCTCCTTTCAACTCACTCTTGAACAGCCTCCTTTTTCTCCTCCTTCTCTTCATGTTTGGGCCCACTGAATGTAGACGTGGATGTTGTTTGAACTCCTTGTGATGTCACATCCATTCCTGCCCTCTTCTGGTCCGGTGCTGAAGGAGACGGGGACAGGGCAGCGGGGCTGCCAGGCTTACTGGTATTTGTGGTGGTGGTAGTGGATGGAGCAGAAGCAACTCCAGGAGTGCTAGCAGCAATGACTACAACACCATTTTCACTACTGTCCCGTCCCACTGCGGAGGACTTGTCCTGGGGAAGCTCTTTAGACTTTTCTGCTGGATCTCTGACAGGCTTGGTCATCATCTGGTCAAAGGCTGGGTCTGGATTTGAACTAGACTGCAACTGGAAGAGGCACAATAAGACGATTTACTGAAAAGGCTCAATTAATCATTTTTAGTTACTTGACCATAATAAAGAGATACTTACTCTAAAATCTACACTAAATTTCTTCAAATTATCTATTTGTTTTCTGTGGTCTGGTGCCATTGAAGGGAGTCCTGCAAGCAGAAATCCACTCAGATTATGCACATATACATTTCTATTGCTGTACCACACTTTAGATTACTGCAGCTTAATGTACAAAAACAAATTACGGCAGGTGTCTCCATGAATTCTTTAAAGTCTTAATGATTAAGGAATACTTCAAATAATGATTTCTCAAAAGAGTAAAAAAAAAAAAAAAAGAAGAAACCCAGTTTCTACTGTACCTTTACAGACTGGTCTAGTAATACTAGGGGAGCTATCCAAAGGCTTAACGTTCTCCTTGTTTGCTGATGGGGATGTCTGCCGTGTCTCCTGGACACGACAGTCCTTTGCTACATAAAGAAGAGAAAAAGCAAAAACATGTTTTGCTCACTCTGAGCCCAAAATCAGAGAAATTTCATAGCATCTCTATTTTCTCCTCAGTCAATCCAAGTGGAAGTATCTATTAGGTGTGGGTTTACCATCCCCTGATGGCGAGGTGACCATGTTGGGGGCGGGACTAGCAGCAGTAGGGGAAGAAGCGGATGTCAGCGTTGTAACAGTTTCAACCGGAGCTGTTCCTCCCTGGGGTGAAGGGAGGGAGGAGGAACTGGGGGATGCTCCTCCCACACTGTTCTGTCTGGGCGAGCGAGGTCTGTGAGCTGAGGACAAAAAGAAAAACACAGGAGATTACTTAGAATTAAGTCATGCCAACCACAGGCACCATTTTGTAATTACAGGTTCAGAATTGTAAAACAAGTGTAAAAAAAATAAAAGGCCCAACCTCCGCTGACAACTGACGACCAAGTCCCTCCAGAAGAGTTACTCCTGGTTGGTGGAGTTGCTGGAGCCTCTCCAGGTGCATTGTGGGAAATCAAGTCCACTCCGGGGGGAATGCCACTGATTCGAGAGGGTGGTACTCTGTGAGCACGAGGTGTCCGCTGAGATTTTGGAGACATCCTGGGAGGGCCTGTGGACGAAGTTGGACGTGAATGTGTGAACTGAAACTGGTAACGATCGTTCCACAGACTCCAGACATCCAGCTGTGACGGCTTCTTTTTCAAACTCATCTCTGGCTCAGAGAGATATGCCAGTTCTCTGAAATGACTACGTCATAACCTCAAGATGTAAAAATCACATCAGACAGCGGCTGGCATGCATGTTAGTGGAGAAACCGCAGATGATCATTAAAAGTGACCAAACACTGCAACACTTTTAACACCACAACAAAGTGAGAGATTAGAAGAGAGAGGAAAGAAGGCTGACAACAAGCCGGCCTTATTTTTCTGCTCCAACAGAAACTTCTGCAGTCGACAATGTTAGTTTTACCGTGCTTGTCATGGTTGGTGGATTTAACTGGAATGTTTGTTGTTACAGATGCAACAGACTGAATAATGAATTCAGTCTTAAGATCCTGGTTTTGTTTTAAGACACTTTTGGTCACTTGAAATTGGGATGTGGAATATAAATAAATAAGCAGTGCTTTTAATATGAACATAGATAGTCATTTTACTTTCATTTTCATTGTTATAAATCTGCTGCACTAACAGAAGACAAAGCAAAGGACTGAATATTGTTTTCCCCCTCCAATCTTCCTTTGAATAGTTTGCAGCAAACGAATTCAGAGATTGGTGTTTCAGTGTTGTGTTGCTAGAACCCGTGTTAGTTACAGAAAGCACAGCACAGCAAAGTAAAATCAACACCTCAATGCACCCACATGCCGAGGAGAAACTGCCTGATGCACTAACAGAGGGTCAGTTTTGTTCAATGTAAAATCCTCAAATTATAAGTACAAGTGGAAAATCAAAATCTGACCCAAAGTCACTCTGAAGAGGCAATTTCACCTGTTCTCGTTATTCCACACTAGACCTGGGCAAATTTAGCTTTGAAAGGTTTGTTTTCCCTTTAATTTTAGACTCATTTTAAAAATATTCATAATTTGATTGCAAAATGAGTTTAGACATTGATTTCAATCCCTCCACCTTCAACTCATGTCTTTGCCCAAGTCTGCTCCACAGGGATGTGGATACCTTCTGAAGACATGCGTTTGGGCAGAGTGGAGGCTGGCGACGTGGGCCCATGGTGAGAAAAGGAGGATGAAGAGGAAGAATAGGAAGGATGAGATGAATGAGAGGGAGGCCTGGAAGGTCGAGAAGGGGGTCTGGAGGGTGGTCTGGTGGGCGTGCTTGCCCGGGGAGGCAGGGAAGAGGGACCAGACTGGTAACGAGAGGGGGGACGAGAGGAAGGAGACGGACAAGGTGAGGGCCAGTGGGATGAACCTAAAAGAGGCAAGGACAAATGATCAAGGATGATAAACCAGTTCAAGTGGTAGAAAAGAAAGGCTCAGCAGAAATGGAAAGGTATGTGTTAATAATTATGAGACAGAAAGGCAAAAAACAGACGCTATAAATGCAGAAAACTATATTAACAGGAACAACAGATAACATCAAATTCACCAATTCGATGTTCAATGAATCTACGCCGAGACAAAAAACCAAAATCTGGTTTCCGTTACTGTACTGACAACATCAGTGTACATTTCAGAAGTGTGTTCATAGTGAGGAGACGGTAATTCCACTGGTTTGTTACTATTAAACGTACCTCCATTAACCACCCTCTGGTCGGCCCCAGAACTGGGACTGTAGTCGTGAGGTCCCGGTCGCGGAGTTGAGGGTCCAGCTGAGCTCTGACCCAGACGAGGTGAATTCTGGCGACCTGGCCCCCATGACATTGTTTCCCTGTTCCTCTGACCTGGAGGAATGTACTTGTTCTCTCTACGCTCACACAAAATAAAGACAAAAACAAGTAGATGGTCGGGTTAAATGTGATGAGGATTTCATTCTACTCTCCATTTTCTGTAAGTTTTGCTTTATCATTTAAAAAAATAAATAAATAAATTGTTCAGCTGCCATATACTCTGAATTTGCTGGAACTACCTCCAAGTCATGCGCTGAAGTCTTTTCAATGCATTTCAGTGCTGTATTAAACATCTGATAGATATGCAAACATGGTGTATAATGAATGTTTACAAAGAAATAATATATATCCTGAACTGGTCCACTGAAAATTAAACAGAGAAATGCCTCTTTCAGGTTCTTCTTGTTTATTTTAATGAACAGAGCCTGTGAGGGAACGCCACACTTGTCTTTAATAAATTTAAAAAGCCTGTGTTCATGTATAACCATGCTACAAATCTGAAGTGAAAGAGGCTTTTTTCTCTTCATAAAGAAACTTTGAACACTCCATCTTCCATAAAAGCATCTATAGGCTATTAGGAGGTACTATGCAAATTCACTTCATCAGCCAGGCCAGCCCCACTTTCACCGTGTGCTTTTTTAACACAAATGAAATGATGAGAAAAGTTGCACTGTTGTTCTGTTATGCTTTACAGTGTGTGGCATTGCAGAACAAATAACCAACAAGGATAATGAAAGAAATCTAAACATGATAACTAGCTGCTGAATGCAAGGTGTGTACAAACAATGTTAATGTCTAAATATTTCTGTGTATTCTGCTCTTACCTGCTGAGTGTGTGGGTCTCCCTCTCCCCTCGCACCACAGCAGTGTATTTCTCCTCATCCGTGCGTTCATCGTTCTCCAGGGCCACGCGGGCCTTGTATGTGGCACTGGCCTCAATCTCCTCTGCCAGCTGGGCGGCACGCGCTTCCCTCTTCAGGAACTCTTCAGAGTTGTCACGCTCTAAGGGGACCCTAGAAACCAAACTCTGGTCAGATTAAGACTGATAATGACACACTTCAAGTCCAACTTTTCTATGATTTCATGCCGTAACAGCTGTGGGCAACAACAAAGTTTGGGGGCCATTTAAAATACAGGTCCATATATATATATATATATATATATATATATATATATATATATATATATATATATATATATATTTTAAGAATATATATTTTAAGACACTGACAACTTTTAATACTTAAGCTGTTTACCAAAACATAATCATGATGCAGTTATCCAATCCAAGGGTCACCAGGTACCAATCTTTCCCTGCTACAACACACCTGACTTAAATCAACAGTTTGTTAAGAAGCTGGTGCAGAAGTTGTCGAAGAACCTTTTCATTCAAATCAGGTGTGTTGTATGAAGAAAACACTAAAACCTGCAGGATGGTAGATCTCCAGGATCAGAGTTAGTTACCCCTGATGCAAACAGTATAGATCTTTAGCTTTGAGGGTCATGCCATCCAAATAGCAGAGAAAGTTTAGGAATGACGCTCTTTGATATTTAGCTTCCACTTTTTAAAAGGACCAAAAGTAAATAGACACTTTACCCCACAAAGCCCTTAAAATAGCTTCAGAGTTTTCTCTATAAATCCACCGAGCAGATAAAAGGTTGGTGTTTACTCCAGGTGTGGTATTTGCATTTGAAAGATGTTTTTGTAACCCTACAACATTTGTCAAAGGAGCTCTCAATGACTGCAAAACAGATCATCCTTGAAATGTTCAGTCTGGTCAATTCTGAGAGAAAGCGGGTGCAGATTGAGGACTCAAAAAAGCTCTGGACTTCCACAGAAAAACAGCTGGATGATTTCAGGAGCCTTTCAATCTAAATGAAAGCCTCTTCAAAACATCCACTGAAGTAAAGAACAATCTCCAGAAAGTAGGTGCATCAAGATCCAAGTCTACTATAAAGAGAAGACATCATGAAGGCAAATACAGAACGTTCATCACAGAGTGCAAACCTTTAATCATCCTCAAGAATAGAAAGTCCAGATTAGACCCCCCCCCCCCCCCCAAATAAATAAATCTAAAGAAGCCAGCTTAGCTCTGGAACAGCATGCACCAGAAAGATGGGAAGAAGAAAGTATTGAGAGGACTGGAAACTGCTTATAATCTTTATAATCTTCTGGAAAAACATGGAGGCAACTAAATGGCGAATGCTTGCATGTCTTCCAACAGATCTGGATCACTGCTGTTTATTGATGATGAGGCAGCAGAAAGTAGAAGTGGGATAAAAGTTGACATGTCACATCACAATAAAGGTGAATAATGACCCAAAACATATGGTGACAAAACCCCAGCAGTTTAAAGCAAAGAACTGAAATATTCTGCGATGGCTGAATGAGTCATCAGATCTCAACACGATTGCCCATAAGTGTTATTTGCTGAAATTCTATGCAGAAAAGACCTACAAACAAGACAACTACACACAGCTGCAGTAAAGGCCAGGCAAAGGATCACACAGGAGAAAACCCAGTGTTTGGTGATGTTTACGGGATCAAGACTTCAGGCAGTCAGTGCTCGCAAAGAATTCAGCTAAGTTATTTACAGCAATGTTAATTGTCCAATTATTTTTGAGATTCTGAAATAAAGATACTTTGCATAGTAATGGTTGTAATTCCTAAATGCTTTTTTGGATATTTTTTCACCACTTGAATTACACCTGAAACTTCACTTCATCCCAGTTGCTTTATTTCTAACCCAAATCATAAACATCATTTCTACTGCCCAGTTACACACCTCCGTTATACATGTCCATCACTTCAGGTAGTCATAAAGACATACAAGGTAAAGATTCAAGACTTTGCATAGTTTCCCACAGAGAAAAAAAAAAAAAAAAAGAGTGGAATAACGCTGAGGCTTACGTATATGTGGACAGGCTGCTGTCATATGTAGACAAGACTCCATACTTCTCCTCGTTGTACTTGAACATGTCGTTGGGATCCCATCCATTTGACTGATATAGAGAGCAGCAGTAAAGAAAGAATTTCACAAAATAGCTGTAAATATTTTCTTTAACAGATAACACAACAGTGTATTGGAGCTTTGGAAGTCTTGTGTTTTTTCCCCTCACCACATCAGTGTCCAAAGACTCAAGGCTGTCAGAATTGTGGGTCTCTCCTCCATCCCAGGGCTCTAAATCTTTCTCTTTGTGCTCACCATTGATTCTACCGCTTACAGCAGCATCTGTAAAGTTGTCTGCGATATAATAAAAAAAGAATATATATTTATTTACAAACCACACACTGCCACCCCAACTCTTGACAGTAACAATCACATAACTGCACTTTCACTGGGTCTAATTGTATGGTAAAAAAATACATTTTTCCAAAACATTTGAGCTATTGCTTGAGCTCCACTTGGGGAAGCTGGTAAAATGTAAGTGTTGTAATAGTGTAATCTAAGATACAACTAAGAAAGAAAACAAAAGAAATCTTAGGTCAATAGTTTGTAGCGTAATGTTCTCACTAAATTCATTAGTATGGTGCTTCAGTTCTGGCCTGCTTTTAGCATTAATTCAAATTAAGGTATGATAGGAGTGCCTGCAATGAATGACTTTCTCATCACTTAATTTCCAGCATCACTATGGCAACAACTGAAGGTGCAGCATCCTCTTGTATAAAATTCTTAGGACTGATGATGGCTCGTACATATAAAATACCTTGGTCTAAAAAATTATCACAGCCATGCTCAAAGTGAAATCCCAATATTGTACGATAGAAAATCTAATCTGCTGTTAGCCGGGATCTGCCTTCCCATCCTCGTTGACATATTTGGCATCAAGGACTGTTTGCTTAAAGCACACTGGCCACCTGGAGGTGAATAACTGACATCCCGATTCATCCCACATTATGAAGTGCATTTAAGCACAGTGACAAAGATAAATCAACAGAAACAGGACATTGGCAATGTACGCATACTGGGTTAACAGGTCTGGTAAATATTTAAACAGGTTGTTGGCATGCTTTGTGGATCAAGGGGATTGTAAATATAGCATACATATACAGGGTTTCCCACACAATGTTAATACTTGGGCAGGCTGCCCAACGTATGCCAACAGCCATCCAAATATATTTCTCAACTCACTCGCACATTTTTATTATTTACCATTCAAAAGCTGTACTTCAGCACTACGCTCTGTGGTAGGGGTGTCTAAAAGTCGATCCTCGAGTAGAGGTTTTTAAATCTACCTTCTTAAAACGAGGGTACGGTGCAGCTG
Source organism: Telmatherina bonti (assembly GCF_933228915.1). NCBI lineage: Eukaryota > Metazoa > Chordata > Actinopteri > Atheriniformes > Telmatherinidae > Telmatherina > Telmatherina bonti. Next base: position 14,395,636 of record NC_136611.1, read on the forward strand.
ACTACACTTGCCCCTCTCTCTCTCTCTCTCTCACTCACTCACTCACGCACGCACAGAGATTAGCTCCTCCCTGCTCAGTGCAAACTATGTGGATCAAGATAGTTTCTCAACAGAAATGCTTACCACTGTTGCCAACCAAGTTTAACGTCGTCAACTTTCTTTCAGCAACCATGTGCTCCCCTCAAAAAAGCACCAAAAACTGTAGCTACATTTTTTTTTTTTTACAAAAAAAAATCTGTGCAAGATTGTCTTTTAATGTATTTGCACTGCTCACAAAAAGTTAGGGATATTCAACTGTCAGATGAAACTTACAGAAATGTTTTATGCCGTTATATCATGAATGTAAAGCTTTTAAGGAGATTTCGCCTTCTATTCAAATTACTTCTTCGAACAAAACCTAACAACATAACAAAACAAATTAAATTTTTAAACAACTTTGGGTACAGTGTATTGTCTATATGTGAACAGTATGATGAAGAGCAGTATTTAAAGCAGGCAGTCACTGACCCAGAACATTAAGTGGTTGATTCATGGTTCAGACACTTCTTTCGTTCCTTTCTTGCCATTAATCACCTTGTTAGAGAACGGCACATTGTGCAATACTTGGAACATTGGACTGCTGTATATGTGTACTTCTAAAGAAAATCTAATTAAATCTGCATGTAAATGTTACAATGCATTTGGGGTACATTCTGACTTCTATCAAAAAGCTGAAAATCATTCACTTTTTGTGAGAAGTACATATTAGCTTGTAAAGACTTGTTGCAAGTTTTTGCAATCACTGATTCCATAACACCACAAGTATACACTCATTCTGTGGGAAACACTGATATAGCAACATTTTTTTTTAGCAATTATACACCAAGGATAATTCACAAATCAAAGACAGGTAGAGTGTGTGGTAAGAAAACATGCATTCAGACTGCAGTAAATTATGGGCTGAAAGGAGTTCAGACAAGGAAAACAAATCAAGCAATAGTGTGCTCAACATAACAGAATATGTAATCTGATTTGTTTTATCTGTTGCTTTCAATGGAATAAAACTGGTATGATTACTCATTTCTGTTGAACCAGAGGTCTGGGCTTGTTAGATTTGACTCAAGAGCTGCAGCAGAGCAAATTTAGAAACAAAAACGCTTTTAAAAAGACATATAATGGAAATAACTTACATCCACATCATCATTAATCATGTCACATATTAAAACAAAACTTTCAAAGTAAACTTAGGACTCGTAAAATGAGTCAAGTGTGTTAGTTTAAAACAAATAAATTACCATTTAAAAACTTCGTCATCTTTTTGTGTTACAAATCTGCTAAACATTACATTTGTCACAAGAATGGTCAATTAAATGACGTGACCACTGAGCTGCTGCTAAGCCATGTACAGGCGCCAAATGGGAATTTTTCCACAGAAAGCAACATTCAATCTAAAGAAAAATAAAGCTTTGGTGAACAGATGGACTGAGACTGACCAGCATCACATATGCATTTCTTATTTCTAGATCAAATGACAATGGCTGTCTTCTTATGAAGATTATAATGGTGACAGCCTGAAGGTGAACTTTTGATTCTATCTTTCAATTGTCTAATAAAGCATGTATGTCTGAATGCATACAGATGTGTCAGGAGAGAACAGTCATATATTACCTGTGTCAGAGGAGACTAGACCATAGGAAAGAAAAGACACACAGATGACAAAGAGTCAGAGATGGACCGACAGATACAACGACTGATGAACATTTAGTTGACTACCTTACCAATGGGATATTAATAGACAAAAGAAAACATTTTTTTTTTTAAAATAATTCTACAGCTTTCGAGTTTTCATAGTTAAAAATTTTTTTTTTAAAAACACTTTTTTTTTTTTCATTTTAACAAAGATGCTGAATAAAACATTAAAGAAAAAAAAGATGGTTTTAAACAGTGTATTTTTTTCCAAAGGAAATTTCTCAGGCTCAAGACAAATTACATGAAAACAGACTCACTCTACTTTTATTGACTGTACTTGCTGCGCTGAGGCAATGTTCAGACCAATCAATATATCACATTAGTCTTCAATGACAGACTCATGGCAAAGCCTCAGTGACATGAGGGCAGTGAAGACTAAAAATGATCAATACAATGTGTGTATGCACTGATAAGTATTCCCTTGGCATGTATTTATTTTTGTTTATGCTTGACAAATACCAAAGACAAACACCAGAGAATATGCAGTGCACAGTTAATAAAGACAATGTTTGACTATACAAATGCTTTCAGTACCTTTCCTAGCGAAGTTTAGGTCCACATCTTTAAAGGTCACCACAACAACATCAGAAGCCTTGAAAATGATGCTCTCTACAATATCTTCTTTCCTGGGGCCTGTGCTTGGCTCAGGGCTCTTTCTGTGAGCAGCATCCAACACCAGGTCACACTGAGGGAGACAGTCATGTTGATCCAGATTAAACTGAAATCTAAGACTGTAAAAGTCTGAACTATATACAGAAAAGACGAGACAACAGAAAAACATGTAAGACTGACACCATACATTGTTTCCTTCCTGTCATAATTCAGTCACAGAACATTGTAGATGAGAGATTTACTTGGAAACTTAAAATACTTTCAGGGAAAGTAATTAAGCAGATATGCCCAACATTCAGTGTCTCTGTTTTAAGTCTCTACTTAAAACCCACTTTTCTGCCTTTATCAAAACTGAGCTCGTCCTTTGTGTGTTTTATTCTTACTTTTATTGTAGTTTTTTTTTCATCACAGATTTTATTATTATTTTTGACTCATTTTAAATTGTGGACTGTTTGCTGCTTGTTCCTTTACTGTTCAGCACTTTGGGCAGCTGCTGTTGCAAAGAATGTGCTACATAAATAAACTTGAACTGTCAAAATATTGCTACCAGAATAGACATGCAATATAGTTTTATATTCTTTGGTTACAATTAACTAATCATTTGGCCCAGTGTGAAATCTTGCCCTAGTATGAAAAACCAGATCAGCAGATCAGAAATCACCAACATCTTTCAACTCCTTTATCCACACCAGCTTGAGCTGCTTCCAAAATACTGCCATAAACTTCAATTTACCCAAAAGATAGTTATCTAACAACCTGTATAACACAGTAAGAAAATTGAAATTACAAGCCCTGCGACCAACCACTTGTTTTGACTTTGAGACAGTGAACAGAAGGGCAGTGAATACATCCACATTTCAGTATATTTGACTGTTCAGCTCGGACCTCTTGTGGTAATAAACCCGAATATGAGGTTTTGTTTTCATTTCAAAACAAAGTGGCTTTTGCCAAAGCCAGCACACCAAATTCAGTTTGTTTTTGGTATCCTGCCAGGCTTATTCACATTTCAGATAAGCAACCTTCTGAAAGACTTGGGAGACTTAAGACAGATAAATATGAAGTGAGAACACAAGATTACGCTACTGGCATCCCAATAATAACTGAATGTAAAGCTATGTTTTGAATGCCTTAAGTTGTTAATTTGTTTAATTAATTTATTCAAGGACAACAGATTGGGGGAATACTTCACCCTAAAAAGGAAGATGAAGGGCAACATACCTCTCCGCCATAAAAGGCAAGATAGAAAGGGTGATACTTATCTAAACCACCTCAGGGCTGAAGCTGCTATGGAGTGCTGGTGGGATGCTGCTGCTACAGTTAAGCTTAACATAAGAGTAGCTACTTATACAGTCACAAATTTATCTCCATATTGGCATCTTCTGAAAAGAAGGTTGAAAAATAAAATAATTAATAATGCAATTTTTTCTTACCTCTGGACCATATGTCTTAAAAACTCCTTCATAAATTGCTCCGTTTTTAACTCTGAGCTCACACTTGGTCCCCTGTGAACAAACAAACCTGTTGTTATTCACATGATATAGCTCTCATTCACTCAAATTGTTAACACCTCTTTACATGTTCAAAAACTAAGTTTAGGAAAACCATCTGCTTTAATACTGACAAATTATTTTATCAATCTTTTCTTTGGTTGTGCAACCAGCTGTTTCTACAAACAAGCTTTGTTCACTGCAGTGTAGACAGTTTGTAGACACAGCAAGTGCTGAAAGACAAACTGAGTGGTGTTATTATTCAGTCATTTACAGTATGCATGAATCATATGTCTTCTGTGTGTTTTGTAACTGTGCCTGCTCTCTATTGAAACTACTTAAAAACAAGACCAAACACATATAAAAGAGAAAGAATACTAGATACAAGTACATACCACCACTGAAGTCAAAACATGGACCATCCTCATATTTGCATATACACCATTGAAAATGACCTACAGAAGGAAAAAAAAACAAAAAAAAAAACAATTTTTGGTGGCTGTTTACACAAAAAATAGACTTAGAAAGTGTCAGTTTTGCAACACCTACAAGACATACACGACCTACAGTCTTTTCATAACGAAAGAAGATATCTGATGCACACACGCTGAACTTAATTTCTCTGTGAAGTCTTTGCAACTTTTAATCCAAAATGCAAGTCTTTAAAAACATGGCAACGTATGCAAATGAGTGCAAAGAATAACCATAAGGTTTTCAATAATTTTATTTTTATATACATTAAAAACTTCCTGTTGTACAGATCTTTTTTGGCCTTTTAAAGGACCTTGTTTGTACGGCACATATTTGTGAGAGCTTGCAGCTTACTTACAGCTGTAGGACCTTTACCACTGTGTCTTCCCCTGAAAGGAAAAAAAATACATTACTGCCAAACATGCCATCATTAACCATAAATTCTTCCAAGCACACTAAAGAAACCATCTCTCTGACCAAGGCAACTGTGTGACTTAAGAAATAAGAAAACAGAAAAGTTAGATCTTTTAGACAATACTGCACCACATGTTAGAAGGACCCAAAACAAACATTACAAGCACAGCTCGATATTTCATCCAAATTCCATCTTGAAACCTATCAGCTTTAAATGCTGACTTAGCCTCTCGAAGCAATGGCCAAGAACTTGGCGTTTCTGATTTAACTAGCACATATCTGGAACAGATGCATGTTCCAAGAAGTACGCATTCCTCTGTTCCAATTCACATACATGATAAACTAATCAATCAAGATTTAACAGCTGAAGTCTCCGGCATTGCATTTCAACAAATGTGTGTTTTCTATGCTGTTCATACAGGTCACCCAAATACAGCCAAAGCTACATTAACTGGGATAAAATAAACCTACTGAAACAAGCATTAACCATATCTTATCAAGATGTTTATACACCAAACTGGCATGTAAATAAAAGTATTGACATTATATCAGAATTAAATATAGATGCAATATTTCCCTTGAGATTTCATAACATTTTGTAGATTTGAATCTTGAAACAATTTAGAGCAGATCTTCCCCAACCATGTCCTAAAATGCACCTTGTTCAGCAGCTGGCAGCTGGCCAGGCATTCACAATCGGTTCAGTGTGAGCAACTACCACTAATGTCCACAAAACTACTAATACATGGTTAAGACAACATCTATTAAACGGAAATATGCTATTTTAAGCATGCATGACTCCGAGGGTAATCTTATTCTAGGGCATCTTTGCTCGGCCTAAACAGATTAATCCTGCGCAATGAATGGGTCTATGCTAGTGACCGGTGGAGAGACGCCTTCCACGGAGAAAAAAAAAAAAAAAAAAAAAAAAGGCCACTAAATACCACGATAAGCATGCCATTTTTTAAAACTAACAGTGTGTGTCAGCTTAATATTGACACGTGCAAAGAAAGTCAAGCTTCAAGGACACCCATTTCTCACGAGAAGCAACGGCAACGTCAAGGTTGAAAGCCGGTCAGTATATAATTCCCCCCCTCGCCCCTGTATCCACACCCTCCCTGTTCTCTCGTGTGCCCACACGCTTTAAATCGTATTTTTTCTTCTTCTTCTTCTTCTTCTTTTTTTTTTTTTTTTTTAGGGCGATCCCGTTGCAGCAATGTTACAGTAAGATAACAAGCTATATGGTAGTCAAATGAAGATATTTTTTAAAAGTATCCTAATTGTCTCCCATTAACTAGCTGTTACAAGCACGGGCTGTCAGACGGCTAATTAACTCAAGCCAAATTGACTCCGGGCTGATAGTAAACTGATATCAGCAACTTGGCACAGTTAATTCAAAACACATGTGCGAAAAGATACCTGTCCGTCCAAAATATATTTATATGCATGATCAATTACAGGAAAATATCTTGTATTCAATGTGCAAAGGAGTAAAATGTTACGTACAAGTTGCAACACTAGTGGAGAAAGCACACAGGCCTCACTAGCCAGGCTGCATAACGTTTCACTGTAAAACCAACATGTCGCAAGGCCCACCTAACCTTTTCAAACACGTACTCATTTTGAGCTACTTAAAATTAATGTCATCTTTCCAAACTGCTAGTGTTGACAGTAATTGTCCCAAACATTAAAATGCTGACCAAATCTGTCATTGCTGCTGCGTTTTTTTACTTAACAGAGTTTTAATTTCACAGACCTGCCCAGATTCTGTCTTCCCCCGCCGCTTCCTCCGGCTCCGGAGGCGGTCGCACCAGCGGTGTTGCCACCGCCGGGTTTGCTGCGATTTCCACCGGCCTTCATTGACATGGTGATCCCATAAAAGACAGCGTCTTAAAACGACCAGTTTCAGACCGCAATTGCAAGGCTATGAGACGGCGTGTGGTTGTGTGACAGGTCGCTAACGTGCTAGTAGGCTAATGTCAACGTGCCTCTTGAGGAGGATGCTATGCCTAGCAGCTAGCTAGCTGATTAATAGCTGCTAACTAAATTAGCAATGTATACAATTATTAAAACAAAAAATATAACATTAAAAATAAAGACAACACGCTTAAGTAACTCTTCCAAATTAAATTTGTGCGTTGCACTTCTTGTCAATTTGTTATGTAATCCTAACAAAAAATTCGATTATCTCAAAATAGGGTTTACAGCTAGCTCGGGTTCTTTCCGTTGCTAACAGCGAAAAGACCAAAACAGTCTGAAAGGGGACAAAAAACAGCGGAGGGATATAAGAAAGGCGTCACGGCCCAAAACATATCATTGAAGATTTATACATATACGTCTTTGACTATCTTCATTCTACTAAACAGACAGGTTTGGTCCTATTTAATGTCGATTTTCAGTAGAATCATGTTAATAGTCACTCAGTTTAAGGATTTCACATACACTTCGGCACTATTTTCAGGAAGTCCATGGATCTTAAATGGTTGTGTGATGGCATCCACGTGAGCCGGCGAACATACTACACACACGACCATGCGAACGTAGACTTTACACACTGCAGAGTGTGTGTTGATGACAGCTATCTATAATTGAAAATAATTGCTTATAATCTCTATGTAAATGGTGATATTTAATTCCTTATCTTTGATGGGTCAATCCTAATAAACTGACCCTAAACAAAAAGGAAAATAATTTGATTCCTCAGTAAGATGTCATAAAGTTCTTAGTGCACTTAAAATTACAGCTGCAAAACTTGCTGACGTGGACTTGGCTATTATATTATATTATATTATATTATATTATATTATATTATATTATATTATATTATATTATATTATATATATATTTTTTTTTTTTAAAGTTTACTTTTTTACTATCTCAAAATCCAAATTGTTTATTGTCATTGAACAAGTATCTCAGCACAAAGAAATTACTTCAAGAGTAGACAACATACAAATAAACAAACTGGGCCAGGCAGACTGAGGTAATTTTCCTTATTTTTAGCTGAAACTGATATATTTAAAAGGGATTACTTTTCTGAGAAAAAGTAGCATTAAATTAAAATAGAAGAAACTACAGAGAAAGAAATGACTTATAAGTAGAATATGGACAATGTAAATTTACATAGTGAACATATAGCATCAGTTAAAATGTATTCTTCTGAATGTACAATCAGAAGAAATGACAGAGGGAGTGGGGTGTGGCTTAAATTACTTTAGGGAAGAAGCTGTTAAATAGTCTTAAAGTTTTAGATCTGAATGACCAGTAACTCTCTCCAGAAAGAAGAACAGCAGGGAATGTCCAGAGTGTGGAATCAGAGCTGATGTTGCTGACTTTTTTTTTTTTAAGACAGCTGATGTAGATGTCACCAAGAGAGGTCAGTATGGTCCCTAAGATTCTTGCTACTGCTGACAACAGATCATTTCAGGTCTCTGCAGTGCAGCAGGTAAACCACACTGTGCAGCAGTGGGTCAGGAAGCTTTCAATAGTGATTCTTTAAAAGTTAACCACCAGATGTTGGAGAAGGTGAGCCTCTTTTGCTTCCTGAGAAAGTTACAGTGCTGGTGAGCTGTCCCTACCTGACAGGTGATGTTCATGATCCAGGTGAGATCAGTTGTAATGTGGACTCCAAATAACTTAAAGCTCTCCACCGTCTTGATTTTCTCTCCTCTGAGAAATGTGCAGCACTTTTTTCCTGAAGTCCTTAATAAGTGCCTTGGTCTTGGATGTGTTGAGTTTCAGGTTATTGTGGAGATACCAGTTGGTCAAGTGGTGGTAAGTGATGTTATCTAGGATAATCATTACCATGGTAAAACAATCATCTTAACTGTCCTCATTCACTGATTCTAGAAAAATGAATGAAAGTTACATCATATATCCTTATTTTTTTAACCCTTTCATTTTGCCTTAAAAATGGCAAGATAAATCAGGAATAAATAAAAAAATATTTTGAAATACCAACATATGCTCTGATTATGAGCTTATGTCACATTATTTGATGACATTGGGAAAAATTTGTTCAATGCAGGAACAGACTTTCTCTTCTAACTCTAATTCAAGTTTGCAGGAGAGCTGGGGCTTATCCTAGATATTAGCAGGCAAGAAGGAGGGTACACCCTGGACAGGTCTCCAATCCATTGCAGGACTGACAGGGAACAACCATTCACGCTCACGCTCCTTCCTTGGAATCACTTAGACTGACTAATTCACTTAACATGCATGTCTTTAGGGAAGCCGAAGTACCTGGAGAGAACCCTTGCACGAACACCCGGCGAGAACATGCATACTCCACATAAAAAGGCCATTGGCTGGGAACACTTCCAGTGAGGCCAAGAAGCTAAAGAACACACCATCTTCTAAATCTGCGACTATTAATGCCCTCAAATGACTTTTGATTTTACACAATAATTGTGTTGTTAGCATCAAATTCTACAAAGAAATTGACACTGAAGAGTAAAATAAATATGTTACTTTTGTAGCAACTGGACCAATACTAAACCACCACAATTACAGTGGAGCAAAACTCAACCTTGCAGCACAGGTCAGAGTGAGCGCTGTTATGATAAGTGATATCATCTGATGAAATATTGAGTTTTTTACTTAACATCTGAGACAAATTCAGTGATTTAATGCATGCATTCAAAGATATAAAAACAGAAATAAATACCAGAATTACAACTGGACTACAGAGTAAAATGCAGCCAGGCAATTTAAACGTTTTAATAACAATTAAATGTATAATATTATGCAACTAATCACAATTGCATTGTCATGTGCAAAATTTAATAATAAATCAAAAGTATTGCATAATTTAAAATTATGTTATGAACACGGAAGTTTTTACAGCATTTTTCACAGATAACATAGCAGCAGTTAAAATATTTCTTGTAACTGGTGACTGATTTAGTGTTAATTGAAAACTGAGGAAGAACCTTTTTCACACTCTGAACCCAGAACACAGCCTATGGCTCTGGGATACATTGAAGATAATAAGTAAATAGAGATGTGTCTTTTCCTTGAAAAGTAACTTTATTGTAGCCAGATGATTGACATGGAATCAATACCTCCTGACACACAATCTGTGTGTCTTGATCGTGCGCACCCTGCACAGGACTCTGCAAACCAACTTGCTGACTAAAAGACTATAGAGCCCCTTTGTGGGCATGAACTACCATTACAGGTTTCCCTTCACAGAGTTATTGCCTCTAGAACGTTAATCAGTAAATAAATAAAAAATTTTGTTGGATTTGTTTTATTATGGCTTTAACCAAGACAAAGAAATCTGAACACATCACACCAGTTTTAACATCTTTACACTGGTCTCCAGTCAGTAACAGAATAGATTTTAAATCCTGCCTGATGGTTTACCCTTTCAAGAGTGGTTTAGACCAGAATACATTTGTGATGTGTTTATGAAATATAAACCAAGCAGAGCTCTTGGATCCAAAGACTCAGGTCAACTAGAATAGCATTCAAACTAAACACGGAGAAGCAGCAGCATTTAGCTGTTAAACTGCAAAACGTGGAACAAACTGTTCGTGGAAATTAAACTTTCTCCAAATGTAAATACTTTTAAATCCAGATTAAAAACATTTCTTTTCTCATGTCCATGAAACCTACAAACTAACTTTTAACTTATCTTGCGTGTATTCACTTTAATTTATTTTTGTGATGATTGGGATTTTTGCTATTTTTTGCTGCTTTCTTCACATCATATTCAATGCTTTTAATGTTTGAATGTAAAACACTTTGAACTCTCTTGTACATGAAATGTGCTACGCGGATAAACTTGCCTTTTTTTTTTTATCTGCAGCTTTGCATTGTGTTTTCTAACAAAAAAAAAAAAAAAATTTCAACTAGAACCAGGAACTAACATGGTGACCATTTTTATCTATAAACAACAACATCAAACATGAAATTTATTAATTGTGAAAATATCAAGAGCCTGGTCATCCCATCACAACCCACTCAGATTAATATTTTTGTACAGTCAAATTGAAATGTATGTTACTTAGTCCACTGTTAAAAAACTGAGAGTTTAAAATCTCCACTTTGTAATGAAGTTAACTGCAACGCTTGATGTGACCTAGTTTTTTTTTTTTTTTTTAAATTATTATTATTATGGTGCTTTAAAAATATCATACAATCTAGACTTCTGTGAGATGACTTGTGAAGATAAAACTGGTGGACAGACCGCACATGGATAAAAAGTCAAGCTAGAAGTCATATACTCATCCGGGATGCCCCAACTCAAACACTGCACACATATGCTCACATGCATGTACACACACACACACACACACACACACACACACACACACACACACACACACACACACACACACACACACACACACACACACACACAGAGTAAATAATTACTGAAGCTTATTATTCTAAATACACAAACATCCCACACAACTGTAGGCATCCAGTGCAGTTATTTTCTCTCATCAAAAAATACCACAAAAGGACTCGTTCAGTCATATTATATTGATCTCAACATGATTGTGCAATTTTATCATCATATAATTATTTTCAATATTCCCTGCAGCAGTAAAAATAAGAAGTGAACAACAGCTACTTCAGCTGATGTAATTAAGTAACATTAGAAAATTCAAGTCAATTAAACTAAACCAGATAAGAGACTGGCCAAACAAGAAAGATCCCTAAACCTGCCTGTTGAAGTTTGTTTGGGTCAGGAAGACCTATAATAAGCCATGTCGTTACCATGTAAACAGAAATAGATCACAAACATACACTCTGTATGGAACTGTGACTCAGACATCAACTAAAACATCAAAATGTAATAAATCAGTACATAAAAAGCTGCAATTGCATAATTTTCAGACAGATGAACCGATAATGTAAAAAATTAGAATAAAATAAAAAATTAGCATAATAAAAAAAAAAAGTTCCTCATTCATACAGTTTACAGCTGGCATGTGAACAATATACACATAAATATACCCCGACCCCCAAACTGGAAAAAAAGACCAGGGTGGAATTATTATAAAACTATTGCATGCTAAACTAAACCCTCAATTAACATTTTTTTTAAATGTTTTTTTTTTTTTTAACCTTTTTTTTATGTTTAATTTAATTTAATTTTTTATTACACAATTGAACAAAAATACAGAACATAAACTGATAAGTCAAGGGGTCAAGAATTAAATGAAAATAGGTACAAAAAGAATATGCAGGCCATAGACAACACATAAAAAAAAAAAAAAAAAAAAAAAAAAAAAAGATTGAGCATCTTCACCTGTATACACGTCTATACACATACATATCATACAAAGTATCAGTGAGACTATATCAGTGAAATAAGAAATTTTCCAAAATGCCCGTAGTTTTTAAGGCCTTAGGATTTTCAAGATATTTAATTATGGTGCTGTATTGAAAAAGTTCTTGTAAAAACATTGCAAAACTCGGCACCCTATATTAACCCTTGAATACGCAATGACAGTCGGGTCTTTATAAATGACCGGTCACAGGCTGTCCATTAAAAAGTATGGGGAAAAAATACTTTTAAAACGATTTTTTAAAAAACGTATTCACTATATTATCTTCATATGGTATATCACAGTAATTTATTTACAGATGAAAAATATAAGTGAGTACAAAGTTCTGATTTACAAAGGTAGTTATTGGTTTTATTCAGGCGCTCTACGCGGACTGCCATTGCGTCGTGCCGACCAGACGAGTAGCAATGGGATTAGCAAAACAGTCCTGAGATGCTGCTATCTCCTTGGTTACCAATGAAAACAGTCTTCGTTAACACCCACCGTCGCTAAGTTGTTATTGTTACTCGTCCGTACAGGCTTTGATAATTGCTGTGCCGTCTAAGTGAAGAATGTTAATATCGGTGTCTTGGAGCGGGGCTGAAAAAGTAACTTGTCTTAGCTAGCTAGCTCACTAGCGCGTCGACATAATAAGCTGTCGGGAACACGGTGTATTCGTTGTGTGTGATCAGTCCAGGTCTTTACCAAGGATTGCGATATTATAGGTACCGTCCTTTGTCTGATTAACTTCTTCAGACATAATTTGCTGTGTAATGAGTTGTCTTGACCATGATATGGAGCGGCACCAGTTTACTTGTTAGCTGGTGAGCTAAGCGCGACTGAGTCAGTCTCCTGTGGCTTCCCAGCATTTCGCTGGCTAAAAATACCACTTTTGCTCCCATGCTTAGTGCGCCTCCAAAAGTGGTGGGTTAGTCCATGCTGGACTTGTCTTGGGCTTTTCTGGAAACCTTACTCAGAGTTTGGCACTCTACATGGTCACTACAGTGAATTTGAGACGACTGGAAGAGCGAGTCGGAGCCCGAGGTTGTGAGCCGAGCTGGCCTGATCTGACATTACATCGTACCAGCTGCTGGACTTCAGATCTCCACGGGGACCACTCTCGGCTTTGGTTGATCAGTGGCCGAATATCATTTTGCTGTAATGGCCTTGTCTTGTCTCAAGCAGTAATATAAAGAGCATTGGTCTATTCCAGTGTTTTAAGGCCGAAAGTTAGTAAAGTTTAGAGAAAAACACTTTCTTTCTATCGTCCAAAACTGGCGACGGACTTAATCTGTCAAAGCACCATGTCTGAGGACATCAGCGCAGACAAGTTCATCAAGGTAAGGGCAATGGGAAAGTCCTGGCTTAATTGTTTAAATAAAACACCTAGCTACAACTTTTGTATCAAAATTTGGTCACTGTTGATGATTTATTTTTTTAAAAATTGTTTTTTTTGGGGGGGCGACATAATCTTCAGTCTGCAGATGAACACACAGGAATCTTGATTATTGAAACACAGATCGATGCAACACTTCTGTGGTTTATGAAAGGAGTTTTACACGTAATTATTATAATTTTGCAGAGTAGGTCTTAACGAGAAACATTTTATTGCTATCTGACTTTGAGATTTGTTCCTGGCCTGCTCCCCTTCATGTGTCACTGCAAAAGCATATGCCATCAGTAAGACGTGATCTCCAGTGTCCCTGGCCTTATCTTTCACACATGGGAGAGAAGAAATAGTTGAGAAGTAGAGCACATGTTGTCTCTGCACTGGGATTGTTGTTATGAAGGAAGTTTAGTGGGTCAGCTGGCGAACACGTGGTTTTTAACCCCAGTTCTGTGTTATATACAACTTGGCACACTTAACCAAGAACTCATGTGGTAATTGTGTGTTGCTCAGCTCACTTTTCACAGGATTGTGTATTTGTAGGGATATATTTTCCTTATCTACGCTTATTCCATGTGTATTACTACTGATCTAGCTTATTTTAGTTATTGATTTATTGATTTGCTGATGCATTTAACGAAACTGCCATTTTCATCTGTATTTTCATTCTGAAAATCAGAAAGTTGGTTTTCAAGATGAATTTTCGTCAGCCTCTCATTAGTGCAGTAGTTCACAAACTGGGGGGCCTAGGTTTATCACAGTGGGGGAAGAGATGTCACAGCAAGGCTTCATAAAACTTTGCAGTTTTGGCACTGGACACAGGACTGGGCCCGGGTGGTTCCAGAAGGAAGAGCGTTCGCAATTCAAACAAGCAGATTATCGTTTGTAAATAACTAAAACTTTACCTTGAAATGGATGATGAGGATGGAGGAGGTGGTGGTGGTAGGAGCGGTTGTTGGGAGGATTCTAAAAAACGGAGATCTAAGAAAAGGAGCAAGCAAAGTTCGTTGTCTCAGGAGTCTGATCAGGAGTCGGGCTCAGGAGGCGCCCCAAAAGTGACAAGAGTAGAAAGGCGAGATGAGTTTAAAACAATTCTAAAGCTCAGAGAGGGCAGTTTCCACTCTATGAATCCTCTCAAACTAGCAGGGATGCTGAGGGACGAGTTGGGGAGAATTAAGCATGCACAAATTTTGAATGATGGCAAATTGCTCGTATTTTGTACGTCTGCGTCTCAGGCGGCCACCGCTGCTGGGCTGGTAATGCTGGGAGATAGGCCTGTGGAAGGATTTGTCCCTGGGAAAAAGCCGGGCGTTAAGGGTGTAGTGTATGGTGTATCTTTGGAAATAGCGATGGATGAGTTGGTTAAAGGAATCGAAAATGTGAAAGTGATTAGTGCTGATCGCATTAAAGTCTTTAGAGATGGGGCGAGACATGATACAGGAGTTGTGGTGCTTACATTTCGAGATGAGGTGCTGCCTGAACGAGTTTACTTGGGATGTGTATCTTATAAGGTGCATCCGCACAGAAGGCCGCCGCTGCGCTGTTTTAAGTGCCAGCGCTATGGGCACATAGCTGCTGCATGTCGGGGTGTACGAAGGTGCGGTAAATGTGGCGGAGACCACGAGTTTGCTGCGTGTAAGGTAAGTTTACTGAAGTGTGGAAGTTGTGGTGGAGGCCATGTAGCCGGCAGCCGGGACTGTGAGCGATATAAGCAAGCTGTGAAGGTGCAGCAGTACAAGGATGTAAGGGGAATCTCCTATGCAGAGGCTGCAAAACAGGTAAGTAAGCAGAGTGCAAGTGCTGAGGCAAAGAGCCATGGGCTCTCGATTCCCCAAGCTGCTGAGGTGTCGGAGGACACAGTGGTGATCAATAGGGTTAATTTCCTGGCTTTCATTGTGGAAGTAATCAGTAGTGCAAAGTTGTGTAAAAATAACTCTGATGTAGTGAGATGTGTGGTGGATGCGGCAAACCGGGCCCAAATTGGCGGGATTGAGCCAGCTGCTCTTCATAGATTAGTGTTTTCTAGTAGGGCCAACATTGATGGAGTGCGACCGGAAAATGGAGATGATATTTAGCCTTCTTATGATTTTTATTGTCCAGTGGAACGCGAGAAGCCTCACAGCTAATGGGCAGGAATTTAAAAAGTACGTGGAAGAGCTGAGTGATAGGCCTCATGTGATGTGTGTTCAAGAGACGTGGTTAAAGCCAAATTTGAACTTTGTTGTGCCAAGGTATGTTTGTTTACGCAAGGATAGGGTGAATGGGTCGGGTGGGGGCTGTGCAACTTTTGTTCAGGAAGGAGTTCAGTATAGGAGGGTTAATGTGACTACGGAGCTTGAGTGTGTTGTGGTGGAGATTTGGTGTAGGTCAGGGAAGTTTTCCCTTATCAATTTTTATAATCCTTGTCTGCCTCTAGATGGTGAAAAGTTGGAAAGAATAATGGAACAAGTGCGCCCCCCAGTGATGTGGCTTGGTGACTTCAACGCTCATAACCCTTTGTGGGGCAGCAGTAGTAGAGACCGTAATGGAGTGATTGTTGAAGACTTGATAGATAAGTATAATTTGGTGACTTTGAACGATGGAAAACCAACCCGCTTTCAGGTGGGTAATGGAGAACCATCATGTTTGGATTTATCTTTGTCGTCAGGTGAGCTAGCTAGGTGTGGGCGGTGGGATGTTTTAGACCGCACTTCTGTAGGAAGTGACCATTTCCCCATCTGGATCAAGCTCGGAGCTGATGCACAACTTGACCATAGTAATATTGTAAAGAGATTTAGCTATAATAGAGCTGATTGGGACTCCTTTTTGGATCATCTGTCGACTGGAATGGATGAGATAGACAGTAAGGGCAGCATTGAAGAATGGAATCGGTCCTTTTGTAACGTGGTTAAAAATGCTGCAGAAAAGTCCATCCCATTTAAAGGGCAGACGGAAAAAAGAAAGATGGTGCCGTGGTGGAACGAGGCCTGCAGTAAAGCAGTAAGAGCGCGTAATAATGCGTTTAAAAAATTAAGGAAAAATCCCGTTGAAAGTCTTGCAGTTGAGTATAAAAGAAGGCGTGCTGAAGCCAGGAGGATTATTAAGAATGCCAAGAGGGAAAGCTGGCAAAAGTTTTGTGGGACCCTGTGTAGGGAGACTCCGTTTAGTCGGGTGTGGAATATGATTTATCGTATGGCTGGGATCAACAGAGCTTTGTCTATCCCTGTTCTTTCTGAAGGGGGATCTGTGGCTGTCACTGAAAAGGAGAAGTCAGAGCTTTTAGTAAGGGCCTTCCAGCAGGTCCACAGTGAGTCCAATGTAAGTCCTGAAGGCCAGCTCAGGAGGAGGAGTATGTTGAATAAAGAGGGGTATAAGCTGAGCAGGAATAATGATAATAGTGACCCAATTAACCTCTTCTTCTCAATTAGAGAGCTTAAGCAAGCCATTACGCGAGGAAACCACTCCACTCCTGGCAGAGACGGCCTGGGTTACGAGATCTTTCAACACATGGATGAGTGGACCTTGGGTGAGCTGTTAGCACTCATTAATTCAGTGTGGCAAGAGGGGTGTCTCCCAGTGGAGTGGAAGCATGCAGTGATAGTCCCGATCTTGAAACCTGGAAAGGAAGCTGAAAGCCCTGGGTCGTATAGGCCAATTGCCCTGACTGCTGTAATCTGTAAAATAATGGAGAGAATGGTCACTGACCGCCTGGTACACAGACTTGAGAAGTCTGGTTATTTTTCTCCCGCTCAGAGTGGATTTAGGCTTGGTCGTGGGACAATGGATTCGGTCTTGCTCCTTGACAGGGATGTTAAGCAAGCTCTCTTTAACAAAGAGGCTCTTGTTAGTGTGTTTCTTGATATCGAGAAAGCGTACGACATGCTCTGGAAGGAGGGCTTGGTTATAAAGCTGTATGACGCTGGTATTCGTGGTAGAATGTTTAACTGGATTAAAGATTTCCTTGGGTCTCGACATGTTCAGGTAAGAGTGGGAGGCTCTTTCTCTGGCATAGTAGATGTGGATAACGGAACACCACAGGGTAGTGTGATCAGTCCTGTTCTTTTCAACATAATGGTAAATGATATCTTCAGTAATGTTGGGAGTGGGTTTGAGCATTCTCTCTTTGCAGATGATGGAGCCGTATGGAAGAGAGGGAGAAATGTGAAGTATTTGATCAACCGGATGCAGGCTGCTCTTGACCAGGTGGAGATGTGGGCCACCAAATGGGGTTTTCGGTTGTCTGTGGCTAAAACTAAGTTTGTCATTTTTGGCAGGAAACGGAAGTTAGCTGAGTATGGTCTAAAGCTCTACGGGCAGCCTTTAGAAAGAGTTGCCTCTTTTAAGTTTCTTGGAGTATGGTTTGATCAGAGGCTGACGTATAAAGAACATGTCCTCAAATTGGTAAGTAAGTGTGGGAAAATCATCAACATCTTAAGGTGCCTAGCTGGGTCTTCTTGGGGGGCTGGCAGGCGGGCAATGATGACAGTGTATAAGGCTATGATAAGGTCTGCCTTGGATTACGGTTGCATTGCATACGGCTCTGCGGCAAAGTCAGTGTTACAGTTGCTAGATGTGGTTCAAGCCAAGGCGCTGCGGCTTTGTACTGGGGCCTTCCGGACCACATCTGTCCCAGCGTTGTTGGTTGAGGCGGGGGAGGCCCCATTGAGTTGGAGACGTAAAAAATTGACTCTCAATTATTGCATTAAATTAAAAGGAGCCAGTACAGCTCTTCCTTCGGCTTCTCTGCTTGCGGATTGCTGGGAATTTGTAGGGGGGAGAGGGAGACTTAATCATAGTAGCCTTGTCCTGTCAGTTAAAAGTCTTTTAGGAGATCTCGCGTTGGAAACAGCAGGGATAGCGCCCCCTGTCTGTTGGCCTTCAGTCCCACAGTGGCTCTGGCCGGAGGCAGAGGTTGATCTATCTGTCAATAAGGCAATGAATGATGGCTCAGCAGTTAATTATTCTGTTTATGTGGAGGAGCATCTTGTGAATAGGTGGGGTGATTTCACTCAAATTTATACAGATGGGTCGAGAGACCCAGACACAAAAAGGGTAGGATTTGGTTTCTATGTACCCCATTTACAGATGAGGCAGTGTCGTCGGCTTCCTGACAGGTTATCGGTATTCACAGCGGAGCTTGTGGGTATACTGTGGGCATTATTGTGGGCTGAATCAAGTAGGGAGGAGAGAGTCGTTATCTGCTCTGATTCTATGTCAGCCTTGATGGCGCTGGAGGGGGGGGGCGTTGGTGCTCGGCCCGACATAATATGTGAAATTATGGTCGTTTTGCATAGGATAGAACAGCGCGGTATGAGTGTAGGCTTTGTTTGGGTTCCGGCCCATGTGGGCGTCAAGGGAAACGAGGTTGTGGATGCAGTCGCTAAGGAGGCTCTAAAGCAGCTGGAGGTGGAGGTTAGGGTCTCGTTGGGGCAGTTCGAGTGTCGCAGCATAGTTAACGAGTATGTTTCTGGGAAATGGCAGGAAGAATGGGACGGGGAATTAAGAGGGAGGCACTACCACCAAATCCAGCAGAGTGTAAAATCCTGCAATCCAATCTGTGGGAAAAACCGAAAGGAGCAAGTTATCCTCACGCGATTAAGACTTGGACATTGTGGCCTGGCAAATAATCTAGCTCTAATAGGAAAACATCAAGATGGTCTTTGTGACCTCTGTAGAAAGTCAGAAACGGTTCATCACGTGCTGTTGGAATGTGAGAAATATGCGGACTTCAGAAGAGCTCTTTTTATTGATGTCATGAAGCTAGGATTCTCTTCAGTATCATTAAAAGTTCTCCTCAATCCAAATGTGAACTGTAAGGGCGTAGCGGAGGCTGTGCTCCACTTCATAACCTCTTCCGGACTTCATGATCGAATATGAGTAGATGCGAGGTGCATTTCCCTTTAAGTGCAGGGGGGCAGCAATACACCCCGTGGTGTTCAGTCTGCCGGAACCGCAAGAAGAAGAAGAAGAAGCACTGGACACATTTGTAAAAGTAGCTATGGAAAATGAGATTTGAAGTACTGGTGGGTAATGAAGAGACCACAATGTTTTGCAAGTATAAAAAAATATTTTTATCTATCAACACCATCTTCATCTTGAACACAATAAAAAAAAGCTTGTAGGTTACTTTAGAAATAAACTATCATATATAGCAGAGTTGTTTTACTGAAGCAGCATCCAGCTCACTGAAAAATGGGCTAACTTAAAGTAGCTTGCAGAAATTCCTGGTTTAAAACGTTTCACACTAAAGCATCATGCTTTACATTGTTGTCGTCAATGAAACTGGGGCCCTACAGAAAAAGTTTAGTGATTAGTGAATGCAGGTTACATCAGATATTTTCTCACAAATCAGGCTGGACTTGTCAGGGTAGAGGAGGAACATTTTCACCGGAGGGGAATAAAATGGCATGGAATGGTATTATGATGTTCAATACTGTTACATTCTCTAGTTGAGAAGAAAGATGAGAGTTTAATAACATCCTGATCTTGTGTTTGGGGTTTTATAGCTGGGTATAAGCAGGCATAGAGTTTGAACTCATTCCATAGCATTAGTTGCTTTCCTGTCCCCAGAATAGTATCCCAACCCTGTTTATGGTAGCAGTGGCTAATCTTTCCCGGATGCATGTGTTTTATGGTGTTCAGACAAATAAATTGCTTAAGGATAACGTTGTGAAAATATGAGCGGTAATGTTACATAACTCAGTGCTCAAAGTGAAGAAAAAAAAAATTTGTTTAGTCCACAAAATGTCAGTAATATGTGCCTAATAATTTACAATAAATGTTATAAAGGTGTACAGTTACGATCAATAGCAGATGCATTTTTACGTTAATATTCTGGGTATTGGGACATAATTTTCAGAGAATAGCAATGGCCAGTATGGTTTGTATTATACAGCATTTTCTTTTTTGTTCTTCTTAAACTTTGTTTGCAATTTTAACAATTAAAGATCATCATTTAACTTGTTCTTTTGTAAAACATATCATCATAGCACAGAACATTGGCTCTTCTTTCCCCCTTTCAAGTATCTGATACATTGTTTTTTTTTCTTCTATGCAACAGGAGACGTCCATTCTGGATGAATACAATATAAACTGGACACAGAAGCTGGGAGCTGGAATAAGTGGACCTGTCAGGTGAATGAGGAAGTTTCTTCATCATTGTTCTCTCTAACTATATATTTATACCATTGGCAAGGAAGTCATGTTTTTGTTTGTTTGATTCCGTCTGTCTGTTTTTCTGTTAGTAACTTTACAACTAGGCAAAGTTTAGTGATTTTTTTTTTTTTTTCTTCACAATGGATCTTAGCCTAACTTAGATTCCATTCAGTTTTGGGAGTGATTCGGAAGGAATTGTGGACACAGGAATTTGAAAAAGGATTTTTCACAATATGGATGGAAATGAGCTGCTTGGCAGAGGTCTGCACTGTCTTGAGTGCTTTTCAAGTTGCTAATTAGATGAGCTGTGTGCTGCATCAGTTAAATCACAACAGCGAAGATCATTTTATTAAAAAATTACCACAAGAGCAAGTCTTAAAAACATAACAGAAGACATTTGCAGTTAAGAAATCCCTTTTTTTGTCAACCGATGCTCATTGTAATTTCTTTTTACTGTTCTTGTTTAGCTTGCAGGATAACTTTGGGACAATCTTACAAAGTTATTTTGGACAATACAGCATGAGCAGAAACCGTCAAGTTAGAAAACTTTCCAGATTTGTTTGAATCTGAAGTTGATATATCATGACTCAGGTACTGTAAAGTCCCATGATCAGACTAAACAGAGACAGGTATTGCCTAACTACTCCTTAGCTGCTCCTCCAGTGCATGATTAAATCACTGTTTTGAAAGTTGCTGCAGAGATTATGTCAGAGTGGATTTTGATAATGTGCTAACTGGGCTGCTGAGTAGATGTATCACTTTTCTGCTGCCAAAAACAAATCTTCTTATCTTGTTTCTGATATCAGCTTCTGTTTTGGTTTTATTACATTATGTTACTGTAGCTGTGGCACCACTTCACAAGACCACCTGTCTTTTAACCTAACAAATAAGCAAACACAGACAAGAATAACAAAGGATCAGCTGGTTGTCACTGACTTAACCAGAATGGGTAATGAAGACCAGTGGCCTGGCCTGAAGGCTTAAATATGAGCGGGTGTTGGGGCCAGGTATCTTTTTAGTTGGATTTTGTTTTGGCTCAACTGACTGAGACACTATTTGCGTATCTCCAGCATATTGGCTGTGAATCCAAACTAAAACCTTTATTCCTCACAAGGTTCAGTGTAAATATACAGTTGACAGTTTGCCTCTGCAAATAAATACTTTGGCAGATTTATTTGGCGAGCACTCAGATGGAATATCTGGAGTTTGTTATGGATTATAAAATGCAAGATTTGCATTTTTATTTGTATGTGTTTCCTGGATGTTGTATTTATAAGTTTTCACTATACTCCTTTCAGACATGCTCTGCTTCCCATTAATCTGTTGGCAGCTGAACATATTGGTGTCATGCATGATTACACCCTTGTTGCATTGTTTTGTAATATGGTGTGAACTGCCGCAATCGCTTTATTGATCAGAAAAGCTGAGCAGTTGGTTAGCATGACAGATGATTATATTTTAAGGGATTCAAATTCATTTTGTTTTTGGGAAATTAGCTGCTGTTTTTTCACATATATCCTTATCAAAATGACCCAGATAAACTATGATTAAAAGCATTTAAAGCTGCAGGTGATCAATATTGCCAACTGCACTCATATACCGTTGTTTTAATGCAATGCTGAATCTTGGTTAGCATGAATTTTCATAGCAAATGACATGAGAAAACTGGGCATGGAGAGTTTTGTGTGTTTGCATCTTATTTGACAAAACCAGTGAAGTTGGAAGCGGCATTTCTCTCAAGTTGATAAGTACTTTCATTACAGTACTTCAGTTTAGCCGTTACTAGCATAATACTGACTGTTTGATAAGCTTAAAGACATAAAAAGTGATGTACTGTACTGTTCTTTTCAATGCTTTACTGAATAAAGCATAAAGAACACAAATACAACAGTGGAAGTTATGACTATCATTGCTTCGATAGAGTAATGTCACTAATGTTAGGGCATCAGATTAATGTTAAATGCTAGAAAACGTTTTATGACTGTTATCGATTCTGCATCCAAATTTCAGTTTAGTTTGTCTGTCTGCCCCTCTGATTCCAGCTGTAATCTGTCCGCTTTTACTCCTGATTTCTTCTGCTTGTTTTGCATTTTGACACTATTACAGGGTCAGGATCAAGTGATTAAGCTGTTATATCAAATGTGTGTAGTTTTAGCTGCAAGTGATACAAATACTGAGAATCTGAATCATCCCTAAACACGTTCTGTGACTCATGATGTACTCATCATGTACTCATGATGTTGTGTTTTCGGGCTGCCTGTGCTCGCTCTGCGCCTTATTTGTCTTAATTGGGTTTTTGCTTTGAGTTTTATGGGAATTTTAGCTTTAGTCTTACTCGCTCCGGACTCACATTTTGCTGTGTAACCAAGCCTGCTCTGTTGAACTCTGTGATTCATTAGGTTGGTAATTCTTTCCAGGGGAGGTGACCTTTGGCCGAAGCAGAATGTTTCTCGCAGTAATGCTTTAATAGTATAATCTGAGTTCAAGGGTCAAAGGTTGCTTTTTAAAGTGGATATTTGGATGTTTGCATATTGAAGAAGGGGGGTATTGTTTTCCAGGAAATAAAACAGATACCATATTAAAACTGTCAAGATTTTAATCTTAATTCTTGTAAGATACTGAAATACTTGTTAAAGGAAACTGATGATGTTTTTTTCAACTTTCTTACAGTTTTAATGATCATCTGTGTAGAAGGCTTTCTCTGCACATGAGATGAACTTTCCCCATAACAAACTTTGATGTTGACAAAATATGGTTTTTACTCCCAGTTGTTCAGCTTTTTATCATGTTTCTGTTTTGTCATCAAACAAACTGATATCACAGCCCATGGTACTCAGGTTATATAACAGGCACGCAAATGTGCAGTAGTTGTAAATCAATATTAAATCTCACGGAAGCTATCAATGAAGCTGAAAGCCATTTAGATAAATCAGAAATCAAAGCGCTCATTTGCACAAGCTGTGCTAGAGATTTGTTCAGATCCGGTGTTAACACTCATCCTGGGTGATCAGATCACAACTGAAAAGCAAAATGTACATGTGATCGCACTCAGGAGGGATTAATTATTAATTTCCAATCTCTCAGACCACATTAGAGATTGATTTTAACACTTGTGGTTACATTCTTCTGACAGTATGAATGTTAATGTGTCCCGAGCCACATTATAGGACTACTTATACTTCTGATGGAACTTGCATGATAAATCATTTACAACAAACATCCTGCTAGCCTTTCTTCTGATTATTAATTTCCTGTCCTATCAATTCTGAGAAATGCCTTTTTAACAGGCATTTATATAAATGTTCTGCCTCTCAAACTTGATTATTTAATGCAACTTAGCAGAGGAATGAGTGGAGTGCTGGAGCGAGGGAGAATGTACTGTTGCACATCTCAAAGGAGCATGAAGCAAATGGATGTTTTCCACACAAAGATACTTTTCAATGTGAGCAGACTTAAGTATTTTTTTTAGGTTTGTCCTCAGAGAATTTTTAGGAAGGAAATCTGCAGAATGAGTTTGAAAGCAGTCTGTGTGCTGTAGGTCTGCAGAGTTGTGTCAGCACTGAACTCTGCAACATCAAAAATCAATGATACTGAGCTCATTTTCCCTTCTCCTTTCTCGCATAGCTGAGATATCTGCAGTTTTTTGTTTTTTAACTGAAAGAAATGTGATTCAAGCCAATGTGAAGTTTGTTAATGTGGAAATAATGATGTAGTTCTGTTCACTTAAGATTAATATTATTTATTTACCTAATAGACAACTTACTTGTGTCCTTTCTTTGTGCTTCTAGCTTTGTGACATGTGACTTTGCTTCTGCATAAGTAACTGTAACTAGCATCACCATTGGTTACTGTCAGTTTCTGCGTGACCCAGATGAGGTCTGAACAACTACTAAATGTTATTTAAAGTACCCATGAAATGACTGTGTTTGTACATGCTTGATCTCGCACAGTTTGTTTCCAATATGCGGTACTGACTCATCATTGGCAAGCATAGTAGATTTGTGGGTGCTCTTTATGATCTTTTGGAAAACAAAAAAAAATGTTGATGACTAATACAGCACCCAGAGGGGCACATACTCATTCCAATCCGGTCATATGCTTATATGAAAGTTTGCTCAAACCAGTAGGGCTGATCCATGACAGTAAACTGGGATTTTTTTTTTAAAGGGGACAGCCTCCCCTCATATACACACATCAGGTTTTATAGGGAATGTGTAATTATAAAGGTGTACTGGTAACTTTTATTGGCAATACTCTGTCATATGATATGCAGTTGAGTATTCATGCAAACATAAAAAAGAAAAAGAAAAACTTCTCTGAATGTTTCACTCAGGATAAATTTATGGATTCAATGTGAAGTCAGACATGAATCTGGCATAAAACATGATTTCTGAAACCTCAAAGCTACAATAAAAGGCAGCCCCTGGCGTGACATTTCATTGATTAATTTTTCGCTGGATTAACTGAGGTTTGAGGCAATACAGTTAAATTAACACTGTTATTATGCGGTTCATCCTATCATTTTGGTACGAATGCTGAAAAAATGATTTGATGTTTTATTTGTTGTACAGATACATTGATTTTTGTATTACAAATAAGGATCTAGGCCAGATGACTCAGCAGCAAAGAGGAATTTAAGAATCCCTGTCAGACAACAGAGATGACCTTCACTGGTTCTTCAAAGTCTGCAGGTTGTTAAATTTCTTGACTCTTTGTTGACTCTTTGTTTGTTTTTCCCCTTATCATCCAGAGTTTGTGTGAAGAAGTCAACTCAGGAACGCTTGGCCCTGAAAATCCTCATTGATCGCCCCAAGGCCAGAAATGAGGTTAGAGGGAACACTGTCATGGCTGTGATTAATCTGTTGTTTGTTGTCTTTGCCTGTATCAATATGCTTTGGTCTGTCTTTCTGACTGTTATCAGTCTTCATTAGTTCAGGTTTTTCTTTGCCTGTCTCATGGGCTTCTGCCTGTTTGTTCTGGTTCCTTTGTCTGGAACATTGTTTTTCTGAAGTGAACAGTTTGTAAAGCTTTGCCGAGCACCATCTTTTAAGTCTCTACGTTTTGATAGAGCAGCTTATAAAGCAGATTTGCTTTATTATCTCCTCGCGCTGAACTGTGAGAGCTGAGACTGCCATGCAAGTGCACCCAGATTCTTAACATTGAGCAGGGTGTGTTATGCTGGATTTCCAAAGGAAATTACTTTGTGCTTTTTGTGATGGTTTCTAATTTGTTTGATTGTAATTTAAATTATTTGTGGGTTTTATTTAACATGTATAAATTGGCTTTATTTGACTCGCTCACTTAAAAAAAAAAAACTAGATGATAGATGAACCCACTATGGGATCAAGCAGAAAGGTGAAGCAGCTTTACAGTGACTCATTTGGGCAGGGAGGTGTGCACATCTCACACCAATTTATTTTACTTTAACTGAGTAAGCATACTGAAGATGGGACACTCTTCCAAAGAAACATTCAGGTAAAACACCCTGTACACAATGTTAAATTGTTTTTTTTTTTTTTATACAGGTGCGTCTCCATATGATGTGTGCCCATCACCCAAACATAGTGCAAATCCTGGAGGTCTACGCCAACAGCGTCCAGTTCCCTCACGAGTCCAGCCCGCGGTAAAAAGCCCAGTTTGTGTACTATCTCATGCATTTCATTCGCTTCATTATTCTCCCTTCCTCTTTTCAGAGCGAGGCTTCTGATTGTCATGGAGATGATGGAGGGCGGTGAGCTCTTCCACAGAATCAGTCAGCACAGGCACTTTACTGAAAAAATGGCCAGTCAGGTCACCAAACAGGTAGGTGAAGACAGACGTACTGCAGGCTGCAGTCTGGCCTGACTTCATCTCTCTCTTCCTATAAAACATTTATTTCTGTTTCTGACAACTGTTAATTTGATCAAGCTGCTTATTTCAGACCTGGGCAGTGAGACAGAAATGCAATCTTTGACTGTTAAACTGTGTTAATATATCCACTGAGTGGTGTCTCAATCTGATCCCACACCCCCTTGCAGATCAGTCAAGCATTGGAGCATTGTCACTCCCTAAATATTGCACATCGTGACCTAAAGCCAGAGAACCTGCTTTTCAAAGATAACTCTCTGGTAAGCTGCAGGAGTTCATCATGTTGCTCATACAGATAGAAATACTGTTTTGAAAACAGTGCTTCAGCCTTAATACTGCATGTTATGCAAAGGGAGGATCATGTCCAAATATCTCATCGGGTTTAGTGATTTAAGCTTCTGAAATGAAAATAAACTGATATGCTACATGTAAACTCCGTTCTCATGTCTGATTCTTTTCCTTCTGTTTCTGCAGGATGCACCTGTGAAGTTGTGTGACTTTGGCTTTGCCAAAATCGATCAAGGAGACTTGATGACCCCTCAATTCACTCCTTATTACGTAGCACCTCAGGTAGCAAAAGCAGGAAGATCTTACTACATACTTAGATCTTGACTTCACAGAATCAACACTGGTATTATTAATCCCTTTTATTCAGGTACTTGAGGCTCAAAAAAGACACCAGAAGGAAAAGTCTGGAATCATACCTACCTCACCAACTCCTTACACATATAACAAGGTAAGATTTGTATGAAAAAAAGGCATTTAGTCCTCCTAAAATATGTTTCTTTTATCGTTGAAATAATTTTTTGTGTTCATGTGTTTTCGTCTCTGCAGAGCTGTGACTTGTGGTCTCTTGGTGTTATTATCTACATAATGCTGTGCGGCTACCCTCCGTTTTACTCTAAGCACCACAGTCGTACCATCCCAAAGGACATGAGAAAGAAGATTATGACGGGGAGCTTTGATTTTCCTGAAGATGAATGGAGCCAGATTTCTGAAATGGCCAAGGATATAGTACGCAAGTAAGTCATTTCTTTGCAGTTTTTCCACACATTAAAATCATCTATATCACCTGTTCTTCTCAACTGCCTTTGTTCTAATAGTCTTAGTAGAGATAAAGACAGGAACAAGAAGATGAATTGATCTTTAAGTTGACTCATTGATCGTTTTATCCTCATAATTTCCTGTCATCTGCCCCCTGCAGGTTGTTGAAGGTAAAGCCAGAGGAGAGGCTGACTATTGAAGGAGTCTTGGCTCATCCATGGCTCAACTGCACCGAGGCCCTCGACAACGTGCTGCCATCTGCACAGATGATGATGGACAAGGTCAGTGGGAAGCTGTTGCTGCTCATAATTAACTGACCAGCAGAAGAAACTTGCTCATTATGACACACATCTGCATCTTTCTCCTTTGTGTTTTTTTTTCTTTTTATTTCTTCAACCATTAGTTCATTAGTTCATAACGGGATTGTTTTTCCCGTGCTAACCCTATGTAGATTCTCTCATTTGTCTGTAATAGGCGGTAAATGGCAAGCCTTATGTAAAAATAGATAGCGCAGGAGTTGCATTGCAGTGACCTTTAGTTTTACTTTGCAGTGTTTCGTAAGTGAAGATGAGACTAAAGTTGTGAGAAGAGTGGGTGAGCCGAGGGTTTGTTAAGCAATTTTCCTTTGATTATTCTTCTCACATTTTTAAAAAAAAATTTTTTTTATCTTTACTTTGAGTTCACTTTACCAGCAGCAGAAACATGGAAAACACAGACAGTCTCTGTCAATATTGTGTCCCTACTTTACTATTCCTTTTGATAAGCATATAATCCTGACTCTGTGCTCTGGCTTCCAGGCGGTCGTTGCAGGTATCCAACAGGCCCACGCAGAGCAACTTGCCAACATGAGAATTCAGGATCTGAATGTCAGCTTGAAGCCCCTAAACTCTGTCAACAATCCAATCCTCAGGAAGCGGAAACTACTAGGGTATGATCTTTAAATAAATATGGATTGATTGGCATCAGTGTTATTGCTTTGATGCTGCAGCTGAGTCAGGGTGAAGTGGGAATGTTTTCTGATTCTTTCTGCCTTCAAACTGTATTGTTTCCTCCTAAAAGTTAGATCTGAGAGAGAGTTTGATCTGTGTGTTACAGTCCCAAACCCAGTGACGGCTTATTCATTCATGACCCAGAAAATGGAGGGGACGACTCTAACGTAGCGCTGGAAAAATTACGAGATGTCATTGCACAGTGTATACTACCACAAGCCGGTCAGTTTACCAACACTAATAACCTGCTAACATTTTTCTGGGTTAAGTTTAAATCCGCCTGCTTTACTCTCTTGATCCTGTTCTCATTATATGTCAGTGATGATGTTTCTGAATAGATTTTTAAGTTTTGTTTTGGCTTTTTATTAATTTCTTATCAACCAAGAAAGTTCATAACAAACAAATGTTGACAAGAACAAGATAAACTATTAATGTTCTCTACTATTAGTAACTTTGGCTCTGCAAGACACAAAAACAGTGATGGTTATTCATGTTTTAACAGATAAGATTATTAAAACATTGCTGGAGTTGCACCGTGTAAGCTCATACGTGAAAACATTTGGTTCAGGAAGGACAAAGAAAAGCATCTGAATCGAATGTTTTTGTTTGCCCAGGAGAAAACGAAGATGAGAAACTGAATGAGGTGATGCACGAAGCCTGGAGGTTTAACAGAGACTGTAAGCTGCTTAGAGACGGCCTGCAGGGACTCAGCTGGGATGGTTGGTACCTTTTCAGCATGTCAGAAATACTCTTTCTGTTTAGTTCTGTAAAGTCATCAACACTTCTGAATATTTTTGATTGACAAACTGAACCTTCAAGTTCACATATTTACCACACATCATATTCCAGCGCTGTCTAACAGTCCTACAACAAAAAATACATAAGAATCAACAGTCAAACACAAATTAATTTATATTTAATATATATACAGCCATCCTCCTATTTATTGATTTCCTCCTATTAATGAAGGAGGAAAATGATTTTTTTTAAAAAAAACTGTAAATAAATAATCTGTGATATAAGATGAAATTGACAAAGGTAATAATAAATAAAAATTTGATGAAAATCATTTTATTTTTTAATTCTGGTTCAATAGAAATATTTTTAAAGCAAACAAATATAATAAAATAATATGTGTTACATATCTCATAAACCAATATTTTGTTGAACAATCCTCTGATGTTTCCACGACAGTCAGGTGTTTTCTTTCCTTCTCAGTCAGACTTCTGCACCCGCTGACAAGTGTTGTGTCGCTCTGTTCATCAGAAAAGTGCTGTAATTTGTCCAGGACAGATTTGCTTGTTTGTGTTTCTGTTTCTTCAACTCAATTAAATTAAAAAACAGTGTCTTATATGACTAAATAATAATTTAGCAAATTGTTTAGTTATTGTTCCTTTTTTTTTTATCTCCTGTTATTGGAGTAATTGTTGTGAATTCAGCCTTTTCTTTAATGAATGTGTATAAATACATATGAGGATGACTGTAGTTCATTAGGCTATTATTTTTTCAAAGCTGTTAAGTCAGGGTGAAACATAAAAACAAACTCCTCCTTAGCTTACTATCAATAACTCTCAACAGTTTCTTTGCTGTTTTGTTTGTTTGATGCAGAACCATTGTTTCACCCTTGTGTTCTTTTATATATTTTATTATGTATATATATATATATATGTGTATATATATAATATATATATATATATATATGTATAT